>NC_133158.1:135495986-135753486 GCF_040802235.1 Manis javanica
CACTTGGTTCTAATATAGTGAAATAAAAACCTCTATGTACATAGGCACTGTTACTTGATATAAAGCACCCTATTTCATGGAAAAGCACTTTAAGTAATAGAAAATTTAAACTAAAACTAACTTAAGTCTTTTATTTCTATCATACATTTAGTGAGTGGCAATGATATGCCAGACCCTGGCTAGAAGATATAACTAGGAGTAAAAAATTACGGTTTCTGCCCTCAGGTAGCTTACAAATTAGGAAATTCTTAAAAAATACTGATAGAAATTATTCTTCTGAAATAAGAACTGGTCAATGCTTTTTTAGATAGGAATTAGGAGAGTTTTTAAAAAGAATAGCAGATTTTCAAAGTGGCATATTCTTTCGTTTAAACATTTTTTTTAGTATTTTCTTTATACTACTTATACACTACCTTTTACAATGAACATGTCAACAACAAGATATATTCTTAAAATTGCATACTGAAAACTATTTAATAAGTATTATTTAATTCCTTTTTTCTTTTCGTGTATATCTACAATTAACCGAAATAATTAAAAAACTATTTATTATCTAGCTTTATTTATTATCTTATAAAATCTACACAATTCTAAACCAAATTTAACTCACACTCAAAACAACTAAAAAAATGATGTAAGTAAATAGAAAGTTGATATTTATACATTAAAATATTGCTAATAGGTAGAGTATGACTAGAAAACATATAGCCCATAATGGCTTAAAAGTCAAGGTTTACATAAAAAGAAATTACAGAACAAAAAATAATATATTCTCCCTAAACACAGACCTGTATGGGATCGAAAGTGTTTGTTGAGCTCTCCTGAGGAAATAAAACTTTTCCCACAAATACCGCATATGTATGGTTTTTCACCTAGATGGAAAATAAAATATATTGAAGTGGTGTACTATACCAACATAATATTTATCAATTACAATAACCTAAAGTAAGCTGTGCTAAAACATTATTTAAAACCTCTTTATGTTATATTTTAGGGGTATTTTTAGTGTGATTCAATTTAAATGAATATTGGTAATTATTTCACACCTCTCACGTAAACTGATGCTTTTCATAAAATAAACTTTATTTCTGTAAATGTCCTTCTAGTAGACTAGAATTTGGCAACAAGTTCAATTTTTTTATTAAAAACGTGAAAATTCATCAATTTAATTCAATTCTTACTACCTTTTATATCATCAAAGGGGAATGAAATTGTTTACAGAAGATCTATTACAAAAATGTACCCTACAAAAAATGAAAATCTTTGAACAAAATTCATGCTTTGCATTTAAGGTATCTATTTAATTTGCAAATCTTAGAGTATCTGTATAGGAAAAGTCCTAAGAAGTTATAGAATCAATGATCTACCCAAGCCCACCCCCATCCTTTAATTTCACTCTTACGGTTTTATCCAAAGTAAATGAAATTTCATATGAGGCTAAAGAGTTTTCCTAATCATAAAACATGTTTCCACTCAAGTTTATACACTGTCACAATCATCTCATTTTAATGTATATAAGTTACATGATAAAAAAATTTCACCTACCACTATTATTCTAAAAAATAAATCTGCTTTTATGTCTAATACTTATGTGGAAATTATAAAGAGCTTCAAGAAGCACAAACAACATACATAACTATAAAGTTTGTTTGTAAAGGCTCGATTTCCCTTTTTTCATTCACAACTTTCCTTATTCTAAGCAGTCTGTGGCAAATTCTTACCTGTATGTTTTCGAGAATGAGTGATAAGAGAACTAGAGACAGCAAATGCCTTCCCACAAGTATCACACACGTAGGGCTTTTCTCCAGTATGCCTACGAACATGATAGGTCAACGTGCTGGCTTGGGCAAATCTCTGTCCACACCTATCACAGACATATGGCTTCTCTCCACTATGCTTCCTATTAGTAAATAGTTATATATGCCAATAAGTAAAACAATTTGAGGTCATTCTATATCGCAAGCATTTTTCACGTAGTGTTTTATTTAATTTTATCTTAACAGACATTAAATCATATATATTTAAAATCAAGTTTCAATACAGACTGTCAAAAATACATGTTTTTGTTATCAAAATATCAGTTGAGATCACTTCAAGAAGTTCTGCCATTAACTTGATATGGTTGTCATGTATACCCCTAACGTTGCAGGCAATTGTTTTCACTGGTCCATTTACTCACTCTTTAAAACTCTTCCCTCAAACTCCCAGCATCTCCTTACCCATCCTCATTCTTAGCTGATATCCTTACTTTATGTTCCACCGAGAAAAATTTAAGTGATCAGAAGAAAATCGCCCCCATCACAACAATCCACCCATAGGCATCTGTACCTATATAGTTTACTTTCTTTCCTATTAACCTAATGTGAGGGTGACAGTTCACCTAAATCCAAGTACTCCCATTTGTATACTTATGATACTATACCCCTTGCCTACTTAATGATACTATGCCTATTTCCCCCATCCTTACATCAACCATTTTTCCCACCCCACTGTCTCATAGCATACAAATAAACTATTATGTCTCCCACCTTAAAAAAAAAAAAGACCCTTGATCTCACTTTCTGTTCCATTTCTCTGCTCTCCTGTACGAAAAACTGGAGCCTCCAACTGTTCTACTTTAATTTCTTTTCTACTAAACTCTTCTCTACTAGCCTCTGCTAACACTGCTTCTGTGAAGAACACTGACCTTTCACTTTGCAAAATTCAATATTCAACTTTCAGTCTTCATCTCCCTATCATCAGAATTTGACACAGTTTATCACTCCCTTCTGGAATCATTTCCTTCACCTGGATTCCAGGAAAGCCTACTCTTCTGGTTTCCCTCCTATATTGGCTGCTTCTTCCCAGTCACCTCTGCTAGTTCTTGCCCATCTCCCAGAACTCTTAAAATTAGAGTGCCCCATGACTCAGTCCTTTCGTCTCTTCTGCTACATTCTTTCTCTTGGTTATGGTTTTAAATACTATTTATATGCTGATAGTATTTAATTAACATCTTTAGCTCAAACCAGTTCCCTGAATTCCAGACTTTACCAATTGTCTACTATTCATCTCCATTCAGATGGCTAAGTTACCTCAAAATTTAACATGTTCAGAACTCTCTACTCCTAAACTCCTGTATTCCTGCTTAAACTGTCTATCCACAAATCTCCATTTCAGTTAATGGTGATTCCATCTTTTCAGGCTCAAAACCACAGAACATCCTTGATTCTACTCTTCTTTCTTTAATACCCACATCCAATCTGCAGCAAATTCTGTGTGTTCTATCTTTAAAACATGTCCAGAATTTGACTTCTACTCTTATCTCTTTCACTGCTGCCAGTCTGGCCTGAATGATCATCATACTCACTTGGCTTTTACCTATAGCTTCCTAACTGAAAACCTTTGCTTCCATCTTCTTGCATCCTACAATCTTATCCTAATATAGCAGCCATAGTCAACCTCTTAAAATGTAAGCACTTACCTCTCAAACTTAAGAGTAAAAGCTTAATAATGGCCTACAGAATTTTATACCATGTGGATGCCCTATCACCATTCTGATCTTATTTCCTTCTCTCACTTATTCCCCTCCAGCCACCAAAGAACTAGAAGTTCCTTGACTACACTGAGAATATTGTATGGTGGAACCATAATTAGAACTCTACTGTTTTGAATTCTAATATAACATTCATTAGACTATAGTGAATGATAGACTCAAAGATCAAACAACTAATTTTTTGTTATTACCTTGCATGAATCTTGAGATTGCTAGAAGTTGCAAATTGTAAATTGCACACATCACACTTATAGGGTTTTTCCTCACCATGATGCATGCGACTATGGAAGACTAGCTGGCATTTCTGAGCAAATCCTTTATCACACAATTCACATTTGTATGGCTTCTCACCTAAAAGAACAAAAATTAAATTGATATTTAAGAGGAAATACTGTCATAGTTGCTCAAGCCATATAAGCTTTCAAAAGAGTTTATCAACAGTACTAGTTTCAGTATTCAGAAAATATTAACTGCTACAAGTAAAAAAGCAAATAGGATTATCTTTTTCTAGACTGACAACTGAAAACAACAGTAATTAAAAGAAATTAGTGTTTCTCAATTCATAATAGTGAAAGGTGGTCAATGAAAGAAATACATATTGCAACTTAAACAGTACAATCTAAGTATATAAATAAAGGTAAATGTAAAGGTTCAGAAAGGAATGTGTAATTCTAATAAACATGTTCAGAAATTGACAAAGTCTAGGGAGCAGGTGGTGAGATGTGTTGACAAAATCTGAGAAATGGCTTGAGTTGTAATTTTTCTCTTTATCAGTTTTAATATCTTTATCTCTGTTAAATACTTAGCAAGCTTGTACCAAGTTTATGCTTATTTTTTATTTGGAGGGAAAATGATAGAAAGAACTCATGCATTAGGACTTAGCTTATCAGTTACAATAAAACAAACAGCCATTAAATACTTGGTCACAATAAGTATACACCAAATTTTGGTCTAAAACAATCAACATTGTATATTAATACATTGTCTATAAAAAAAATCTCGGTCACAGTACAAAAACAATTTTATCTCCCACAAATCAGTGGGAGTATTTCCAGTAATACTAGATATCTCTGTAGAAGAGTTCTTACCTGTATGAGTTCTTACATGTGTTTTCAGCTGGTTACATTGTGTAAATGCCTTTCCACACAAGTGGCAGACATAAGGTTTGACTCCTTTATGTATTCTCATGTGCCTTCTCAAGCTGCTGGCTTCTGAAAACACTTTCCCACATGTATTACACATTGGCTTGGCTTTGGAATACCTCTGATCCAGCTCTTCCCCAGAGCTCTCCAGCTCGTAAGAGTTCTTGTCACTGGCTATATTAGACATAGAGTGTTCTTTCAGAGCACAGTTTGGCTGTGATTTTCCACGTTTCCGTTTCACTGAAACAGTCTGTACAATATCTTGTGCTGGAAAAGTATTTTCCACAACTGACGTCAACTCGAGTTCTGAATTACCATTTCTTTGTGCAACTTGTTCTATTACAGGTGTGGACAGTTTATTTGCATCTAGGAATAATTCAACAGATGCATTCTCTAAAATGTCAGTGGGATATTGCACTGTTTTATTCTGCCCTGCTTTCTGGGAGTTAAAGGCCTTCTTCTTCTTCTTAGCTTGAGATGACTTCTTTGCTAAAGCTCCTTGTTTAGGATTTGCCTGAACTAAATCTGTAGACACTTCTGATTTCTCCCGACTGCTATAATCTCGTAGAGTAAGAAGACAAGTCTGTTGATTCAATTCAATGTTTCCAGTAATACTAGATATCTCTGTAGAAGAGGGATTAGCAATAAAAGCAAAATCTTCCATCTTTATTTTACATTTAGTGACCACCTCTTCCACTTTGAGATAGTCAGCAGCCTGATGAATTTCTTTAACATTCCAACTGTAAGGAAACAAGGCTAAATGACAATATTTTGATAAAAGGAAAACTGTTTCTCAAAAACAGAGGTGCACATATATTTCAATGTCTTTTAAAGACCGAATGAAGTAGAATGATGAAAAAGGCATAACTAAGAAAACAAGTTTACGAAATTCATTCACTCACTCAGAATAATGTTTAGGCAAAAATCTCCAGCTTTACAGAACTTGAAAAGATGAAAAACAATGGTTATTCACAGCTACCTATGTACAACTACAGAAAAGTAAAATAAAATTTCTGCCTGCTTTAAAAAACACTTGGAACACAAAAGTTGTGTTGGCACTGTACTGCCTCCTGCCATTCATCCCTAGTCCTCTTCAGATAGCAACTTTTCTGAATTGGCAACATAAAGACTAAAAAAATTTTTTTCCTATTATCTTCCTCTGCTTCTCACTTTCCTGTGCATGTGAAATCACCCAGGGATCTTGTTTAAATGTAGATTCAAATCCAGTAGGTCTGTAGGGGGATCTGAGTGTCTCCATTTCTAACACTCTCTGGTGGTGCCAATGCTGCTGGTCCATCAATCACACTTGAGCAACTCTCCCACTTACTTTTTTTGTGATATTCAACCCAAGTTCGCTGGAGAGTTTGTCACATTAGAGTTAAATATAAAGACTTAAGTTCAACATTCCAGTCAGTATTTACTGAGCAGCTACCATGTGTGGTATGAAGAGAGCTATTAAGAAATATCAAATAGCCCTTGTCCTCCAGAAGTTAACAATGCAATGAGAGGTTGTTTGATTACTGTACATTGGACCTAGCCTTACTAGCTGAATTAATTAGGGAAGTTAGCATCTTTGGTGCATCAATTTTCTTAGCTGTAAGATCAGAGTTGAGCCAGTACTGACGCTAAAAATATGGCCCTTTTAATTATTTGATACACACACACACCCCACCCCCACCCCCTGCTGCAAGTAACCTTATTTGCCATTTTCCCCAAATATTTAACTCATCAGGAAAAAAATATATTTTTCCTTTTTCCTCTTCATTAACTGAACCAAAAAAGGGTTTTAATCATAGCTAGTAAAATAAATATAATGCTATTACTACATCTTTATTAAAAGTAAAAATTGAAATTGAATTAAAAATAACTAGTGACATGAATCTCTCAGGTCTTTGAAAGTATACTACTGTTACTAAACCTGCTTTGCCTCAAGTGCCAACTATATTTTTTTCCTCTTTTTAAATTTAGCATTATAATAGTTTTTCAAAAATTGTCTTTTAATATAAAAATTGTTTTTTACTATTTCAGCTATTACAGATTAATTAGATTTATAGGCTGGCTTGGAAATTCAATTACCAGTTTAGGGAACATTTTTATTCCCTGGGAAAATAGACCCCAAGTTCCCAAACATACTACATAATCTGGAACATAATCTGTCTGCAAATCGAATCTTCCCCCTAGATAAGAATACAATATTTAAAATACTCATTGGGAGGTGGGCCTCCAAGTAAATACTTAATCTTCACGGAAATACCAAGGTAATTATAACCATCTCATTTTTACAGAAGGGGAAACTATGGCCCAGGCTGCATTCAAAGAGACAAAGTGACTGGCAGGTGAGATTGAATTCTAAAACCCCTAGCTTTTCTATGTCATAAAATTATGATCTATTCATATTTACACCTTCCTTAGAGTTGCAAGAAAGAAGACAGGGTAATTTGAGTTCTCTTCCTTTTATCTCCTCTACCTGTTTCCCCACAGCAAATAAAACTAATGCATTTGGTTTTATTATAAGTATGCAGTTCACTATGTATGAGAGACATATGGTGCCTGCATTCTCAGATTCCTTAGATACCTTGTTAGTGCCCTAACAGCATTAAGCATATTAGAGAAGTATTTTACCTCCTTGGACCAAATTTAAACATTAGTAATGATAGCTTTACAGAGATAACAAGAATCACCACCATTTACATTCCAACGAAGTTACTGTCCCCGAATGAAGATCAGGAAGGAGTCTGAATACTGCTCTTTGTGGTTGGAAATGGGAGCACTATTAAATCAACAGTTTCTTCTTTTTCCCATTGGGCACTCCCGCACCTCAAACACCTGAAGAGGTGGGGAATAAAGTGTGAGGGAGAAAGAAGACCAGAGGAACATAAAGACCAAAAAGCAAGAATAAAATGGAATTCGCTTTGAATTCATCGTGTTGAATCTTCAAGTTTACATAACTGAAAACAGACTTTGTTTCAGTAGATACATCAAATGTGTCAGTAACAAGCCTTTAAATCCTATTAACACCTGTGCTTTTTGTGCTTAAGAAATGTAATCTGCTCATCCTACATCTGTGATACTGACTTCTTTATTTAAACAACAATAACATCATTTGTACACATCAATATTGCCGACTCTGAGTTCAGGGACTGAATGGGAAAAATACAAATCTACTTTACCTCTAAAGATCATTGACTAGCTTCTAGTGAAAATAAAATGTGTACTTTACCTGTCAAGATTTAAAGTTCCTGTGTATATAAACTCCAACAGTTTCTGAAATCCATCAGCCTTCACCTGACTCTGATCAAGAAAGACATTGTTCTCAGAAGTGCTTCTGTAGATCGCACCAAAATACTCACTAAACGAGGCAAGCACATTCCTATGAGCTTTGAACTGGAATTCCCCAATCACTACGGTGCAGTCACAAAGAAAGCCTGCTTGCCGCTGTTTGTTCAGTCTCTCTAAAAGGTGCTCACAGTGGTGCGAATAATGCATTCTGATATCAGAAAGAATTTTACCCTTGTTCTAAAAGACAAAAAGAAATAGTAAATCAGTAATCCTAAGTTTTCATCAAACGTTTCAACCAAGAAACTCGTGAGGGAGAAGGGACACAGGACATAACATGAACAAAAATAACATATCCCCAGAAAATTCTGGTTAAACAGATATGGCTAAAATGCTTAAGGGTTAAGTTCCTTTCTAGCTATGTTTCATCCTGGCCAAATAACACAATCACCTGGACATATCAATAAATGGCTATGAATGGAAACATTTCTTGAAAGTGTTTTCAACACCAACTGAAAAAAAAAAAAGCACCGCAAAATTTCACGCTTTTACATCAGACTAACCTTCAGACTTTCAACATCAGTAGGCATACATACGTTAAGAATAAAACAAACTAACCATTAAAAAATGATTCCTCGGGCAGATGAAGAAAAGACGATACGAGTTCTTTAAAATTGCTCTCAAATCACCGAAACCTGTTAGCTTCCAGGGTGCCAACAGTCGCTTCGGTGCGCTGGGCGGGTGCCCAAGGGGCGGAGAAATGACCAGGGCCAAAGGTTGTCAAAGGTTCCGTCACTCGCCCCAAGGAGGCCACATACCCGTCTCTTCCTCATCTCCACTCGAGACGGCATCGGGAAATGACTACTAAGCCAGGGCTCTCCTGGCTTCTGCTGCCCTGCCTTTCGCCCCGCTCCCACTCTCGCGAATTCCCACAGCAGAGGCTGTGGCCAAGGCCAACACCGGGGCTGCCTCACCCAAACGTTCCACGGTAACATCTTCGCTCCCACCTAAGCTCGAACTCTGAAGAGTCTACCCTCCGATGGTGCAGGGCCTGGAGAAAGTGGGGATGGCGGGCTGGGAGTACCGAACTCACCTACAGCAACCCAAACGGGGAAACAGTTTCTTCACTCTCTCTCCGCCATAGTGGAAGGACGTCACCGCACCACGCTCCGCCTCTCCCTTGTTCCTCCACCGCAATGTCACATCCGGCTGCGGGCGTCCCGAGGCAACGCAGGACCTCTAGGACCTTGGAGGTCCCACCCGAAATGGACGCAACAGGCTGGCCCACGGAGACCCCACTCCCTTGCATGCTAGGGGACCCTCCCGAAGCAGCGAGTGTAATGCATACGAGACCTAAGGACTCGCTTACAGTGCTCCGCTTGTCTTCCTCATTCTGAGCAGTCTGACCGGCCGACAGTCAACATCTCACGCTGCGCCAGCTTTCTGGGCCGAGGCCGGGCAGCGAAACGCCGCGGGCCTCTCTTTCCAGCCGCCACATTGCGCGCTGCATGCTGGGGCTTGTAGTCGCTCCTCTTTTCCCATCATGCTCCCCTTCCTTGAGGCCCGACGAGTGCAAACAGCTGCTTTGTCTACTCGGTCTCTTGGCCGTGGTGAATTTTTGAGCTAAGACTAATCATTACCCAATCAGACTAATCACCATCCAAAAGCTCTTGGGACACCCTGCGTTTTGTTTGCATCGGTCAATTGTAGCCCAGTTTCTAGGAAACCCTTACCTGCTGTTAGAAGTCTGAGATGCACGAAAGCGGAACAAAGCAGTAGGGCACACTGGGCATGCGCAATGCCAGAGGAAGGTGGGCTTTAAACCGGAAAAAGTTCTGTCTGGAGTAGAAAATTTTTGATACGGTTATTTACATAGAATTCAGATTTTGTACAGTGAAGGAAAACGTTGCCAGTTATCTGCGTAATCTACAAAGACTCAGAAACAATAAGATAAATCGTGATATGTTAAGGTTGATTCTTCCCAAGTACCTGCAGACATAAATCTCAGAAAAGCAAAACTTCAACATTTACTCGTAATTTCAAAGGACAGCCTCAACTTGAATTTATTCGTTTCTTTTTTTTTTTGCACCATTAATCTACAGTTACATGAGAAACTTTATGTTTACTAGACTCCCCCCATAACCAAGTCCCCCCCACAAACCCCATTACAGTCACGGTCCATTAGCGTAGTAAGATTCCGTAGAATCACTACTTGTCTTCTCCGTGTTGCACAGCCCTCCCCGTGCCCCCACCGACATTATACATGCTAATCATAATGCCCCCTTTCTCCACCTCCCCCATATCACCCATCCTCCCCAGTCTCTTTCCCTTTGGTAACTGTTAGTCCATTCTTGGGTTCTGTGATTCTGCTGCTGTTTTGTTCCTTCATTTATTCGTTTCTTTTTTCCTGAGAGTTTCCCAATCAGATTATGTTTGCTTTCTTTGTAATTTATTTTTTCTCGGTAGGAATTACATTTGTGAAAAAAAAGCACAACCGTTATGTTTATAAAGAAAATCTTAAGGCTGGTTCTTCCTTGACTTGATCTTTATGAGTAGTCTAATTTTTTTCAGACTCTACTGTTCCTTTTCTCGGAACCCTCTTCGGTAACTTACTAATTCATTCAGTAGTAACTCGTTTCTACTAGGTGTCAAGTATGACACTAAGTATATAGGAATAAAATACTGTCTCCTGGCATTTAGAGAAACTGCAATCTCAAGGGGAAAACTAATGGAAAACCAAATGACTTCTAATATAAAGAGTGTTCAGGAGTTTTTCCACTGTATTTGATCTTTTCTTGAAGGCTAAATGTAACGTTATTTTCTCAGTATCAGAATTTGAGTTGAAATTTTTAAGTCTTGAGCCCTTCCACGTAGCAAGCTGTTAATAAAGACACTTGGTGTATGAACTAACACAGAAGCTAAAAGTTCAAGTTTACAAGGTAAGACTATTACATAGTTCTTTTCCGGGAAGCCAGTGAAGAAAAGGAAATCAGTTGTTTCCGCCCGGTTTCGAACCGGGGACCTTTCGCGTGTTAGGCGAACGTGATAACCACTACACTACGGAAACCTCGTTGGAGAAGAGGTCTTGGAAATCCTTCATATTGTTAGGTAAGCTTAATGTACCTTAACGGGAAATAAAGGATCAGAAGAGGTAAAATATTTGTCCAACTGAACAGCGCTGAAACTATTTCAAAAATTGGACTTTGTGAGCATAAACACTTTCTTTCAAAGCTCCCTAGATATCGCTATAGAAACCAGACACCCTCTAGTTGCCCTTCGACAAGTTGCCACTTTGTTGTGTGGGACAAATATTTTATTACGTATCCTTTCTCCGCATGACGTTGCCGAGAGTCCCGGGAGAGTTGCGAGGCTTTGGGGCTTTTGCCAACCGGGAAGGGCGATCCGCGCCCAGGTCCCGGAGTTCCAGCTCCCGCAGTGGCGCGCAGACCCAAACCCCATTGCAGCTTACACCAGCCAGAACGCGACCATTTCAGTCTCTGGTGGCGAGACGTGGAAATAGCCTTTCAATTTCCTCCGCTGCTTCCGTAGACCAACTAGAGGTTCTAATTTGCGTTTGTGTTTTAAAATCCTGTATAAGATGTGCAAAATTGAAGGGATAAAAGATCAGACCTCAAGATGCGTTTCTTGGCACGCAGTGTACTTAAATTTTTCTAAACCTGAACTTCATAAGGAATATCAATTTTTCTGCAGAGGCAGACATTCTTATGCCTAAAAATCAACAATTTTTAGGAAATGAGAATGAATTTCCGTATTATACCGTAGGATAACCTGAAGATTTCCTATGTGTATGTGTGTGTGTGTATTCTATATATATATATATATATATATGGTTTAAAAAAATGAGATCCTACCATTCGGTTTTGAGCATATTTTACTTAGAAACTACAGGAAAGAAACACACCAAAGTAATGCCCAGTATAAAGAAATGTCTTTAAAACCCATTTGTAAATCCTAGCATTTTTTTCCCTTTTTCTTTTCAGAAGTTGACGAGGGTTTCAGAAACGTGGAGCGTGCCTCTCCTCCTACGGCAACTTTCCCTTGCCCCATCTTTCCACCTTTCTTAGTTTCTAAGGCGCAAAGCAGGGGTTCCCGATTACCCGTGGACCGACACCCATGAACCAGACAGAGCTCAACGGCTTTGGGAAACATAACTATTTTTATGGCTCATCGAGGTATTAGAGAAGGGTTAGATTTATATTTTGAAGAGTTAAGTCGGTTTTTCTTGATCTTGGTATTCCTGGATTCCAGGGAGTTGGGAAGACACAATCGAGGGTGGTACTTGGGAGCTCACCGTGCATCCGGAGCCTATGGGCCCGAGGCTCTCCGGCCCCCAGCCGGCACTAGCAGAGCTCAGGCCCCGCGGGACCTTGCATGGGCCTCTGTGACGCGGCATTCCAGGCCGTCAGCCGCGCGCATCACTGGGGCCTTCTTTGTAAAGCCGCCCAGGGTCTGCATCGCGCACTGTCCGCCCTCCCGGCGCAGCCCGCAGCCAGGGCAGTGGGAGCGGCCGGGCGGCAGGAGGAGGCGGCATGAGCTACCACCAGGTACCGGTGGTAATCGACAATGGCTCGGGAGTGATCAAGGCGGGCCTGGCTGGGTCCCGGGAGCCCCATTTTGTCTACCCGAACATTATTGGCCGCGCCAAAGGCCAGAGCTGGGCGGCCGAGAGCGCGCGGGAACTGTGCGTGGGCGACCAAGCTCAGGACCGGAGGAACTCGCTGTCTGTCAGGTATCACCTTCCCCCAGCACGCGAGACTGGCGCCGAGGGGGAGCGAGAGCCCCGATGAGGGGCGCAGGGGTGAGTGACAGGATAAGGAGGCCAGGAATAGAAAAGTCTCAGCCAGCTGGCATTATTGCACACGTGCAGGCCACAAATTTCCAAGGGTACCAAACATCTAAAAAGCGAACATTACTTGCAGTGTGTATCTATCTATACAACGGAATTCAAACGTATAAGTGAACTTATCTTTCATAAAATAGTTTACTTAAGAATGTTACTTAATGAAATAAGCCAGGTGGAGAAAGACAAGTATCAAATAATTTCCCTCATTTGTGGAGTATAACAACAAAGCAAAACTGAAGGAACAAAACAGCAATAGATTCACAGACTCCAAGAAGGGACTAACAATTACCAAAGGGGAGGGAGGGAGAAGGGGATTGAGGGGTATTATGATGGGCACACGTGGTGTGGGGGGGATCATGGAGAAGACAATGTAGCACAGAGAAGGCAAATAGTGACTGTCCCATCTTACTACACTGATGGGCAGTGACTGCAATGGGGTATGAGGGGGGACACGATAATATGGATGAATGTAGTAACCACAGTGTTTTTTCATGTGAAACCTTTATAAGAGTGTATATCAATAATACCTTAATAAAAAAATGTTACTTAATTCATGGTACTTTTGTCATTTGAGTTATTTTCTTCAATTAATTGATATTAAAATCATTGTTATGTGAAGATTCCACCCCCCCCTTTTTTTTAAACCAAAGGTCTCCCAAGGGGGGCTGGAAATGAAAAGCAACAATAATTGCTATAGAAGGTAGCTGTGCTAACTTTCTCTGGCAGTTACAGTTCTCTAACCTCTGGCAATCACAGCCCACAAAGGGATACTGGCAATAAATATGGGGATTAACCCAGGTTTGAAGGGAGTAGAAACTGGAAAAATTAAAAGCTACCATTTATCTCATTGTTCTTCCTACAGCTACCCAGTAGAGCGTGGTCTCATTTCTTCCTGGGGGGACATGGAAGTCATGTGGAAGCATATCTATGACTACAACCTGAAGCTAAAGCCCTCTGATGGGCCGGTTTTGATTACGGAGCCAGCACTGAACTCACTGGTCAACCGGCAACAGATCACTGAAGTGTTTTTTGAGCATCTAGGGGTTCCTGCCTTCTATATGTCCATTCAGGGGGTTCTAGCTCTCTTTGCTAGTGGCTTTACAACTGGCTTTGTGCTGAATTCAGGTGCTGGGGTTACCCAGTGTGTGCCCATCTTCGAGGGTTACTGTCTGCCTCATGGTGTCCGGCAGCTAGATCTGGCAGGCCTTGACCTCACCAACTACCTCATGATGCTGATGAAGGACCATGGCATCATGCTGCTTAGCACTGCAGACAGAAAAATTGTCACAGACATTAAGGAAACTTCTTGTTATGTGGCAATAAACTATGAAGAGGAAATGGCCAAGAAACCCAACTGTATAGAGAAAGTTTACCAACTACCTGATGGGAAAATGATCAAGCTCCATGAACAGCTCTTTCAGTGTCCAGAGGCACTCTTCTCTCCCTATCTCATGAATCTGGAGACCCCTGGCATTGATAAGATGTGCTTCAGCAGCATAATGAAATGTGATACAGATCTGAGGAATTTATTTTTCTCCAATATTATACTTGCTGGGGGATCAACTTCTTTCCCTGGTTTAGAGAAGCGGCTAGTTAAAGATATAGCAAAGGTGGTGCCTGCCAATACCCCTGTGCAGGTTACAGCTCCCCCAGAAAGGGAACTATCTGCGTGGATGGGAGGATCTATGCTTGCATCACTGTCTGCCTTCCAGGATATGTGGATCACTGCTGCAGAATTTAAAGAAGTTGGACCCAACATAGTACACCAAAGATGCTTCTGAATGTGGATAATCTGATAAGGAGAAAAATGTTTTGAGTATATGTGACAGAAAACTTTGGGTATTATGTGTTTCTGGAAGAACAGAGAATTTTCAATTATTGTAACATCCATGTCTCTGTTGCATTTCTATAATGGGGGAAAATAATGGTTAGGCACTCAACATTTATTGAGTAGAACTAAATTAAATGCTAGAGGAAACATTCTTGATCTTGGAGATCTTTTATTTTCCTTGGAGAGAGAGCAGTTATGTGGTACATGATATGTACCAAATGAATAATACAGATTTAAGTTTGTTGAAGTTTATGGAAAGATGGTTGCCATGAAAAGATTTCATAGCAGAGGTATGCTATCATGGATGGGGTGGCATTAGGATGGGGGGGGGGGCAAGGTGGCATATATCCAGAAAAGCATAATGGATAAGCAAGGGGCTAGAGATGTGAATGAACAAAGCATATAGGAGTCATGTTTACTAGACTGGTTTTGTTAAAATGAGTTCATATAAAGCTAAGAGCAGACTGGAAGGTAAATTAAGGCCAGGGATTGGAATTCTTTGTTTTAAATGTCCTGTATGTAAAAGGGGAACATTTAAAGATTTCAAAGCAGCAGTATAAGGAAATTAAGATGAATGTGGCAGTAGTTGGGAGGATAAATTGGACTGAGAAGATCCTGCAGACTTGATGATCAGTGAAAAAAGGTATTAGTTTAGATATACAGTAAGTCTTGTATTGAAGATTACAGGCAATAGGAAGTAAAAAATTACAAAACTGATAAGTCTTGCTGCCAATTTGGTTAGACACGAAGGAGAAAGAAGGGTCTGAAATCACCTTGGTAACTGAGAGAATGATGGCAGTATTGACATAACTCATGGTACTTAGAATCTGCTCAGTGCCATGAATGCTAAATCAGGAGTCAGATCCTATCCTTAAGAAGACAGTAGTTTAGTGTGAGAGGTGAAATTCACACCTTAATTACAATAATAATAGGCAGAAAGTGATTTAGTGTTCTAAGAGAAGTATAAAATACTCTGTGAGTTCTTAAGAAAAACCTTGAGCTCAGAAGACTCCTGATATATTTGGCTTTGGGGATGGGCTTGGACAGCTGGAATGCAAACAGAATGGAGTGCCCTGCTTTGAGTTTAGGGGCAGCATTATGTGGATTTAGGTCCAGGCCCTGCCACCTACTGCTGCACAATTAAAGCAAATCGTTTAAACATTTTGAAGATCCATTTCCTTATCCATGAAGTGGGGTTGCTAATCCAGGGAATTAGGACAGGGTCACTGTGAAGTTCAAATGAGATAATGTCCCTAAAGTATTTTTAAAATATACTAAGATGTTATTTTTTGCTTAGAGAATTAAGAATTTATCCAGCTCAGATGCTAGTTTATGGAGTCAAAATTGAGCGTGTCCTACACATATTACTTGTACTTCAATTGACCACTTAATTTATGCAGCCTTATCTTTTAGTTTGCTTGTCTTTCTCCCTCATGAGATGTATTCTTAGAAGACAAGGATTGTGGGTTTTTCCCTTTTCTTCTCTGTCCCCTTCCCTGATGCCTTCTATAGTGCACTCCCAACAGATATGTAGATAAAGAGAATTGACTAGAAGCACATTTCTGGCAGAGGGTACACTCAGGCAAAGTTTCCAAGGTGTAAAAATGATGGGCATGTACAATTAGTAGTAACTTACTTTGTACAGAGTAAAGCACTTGTGAGGAGATACATTTTATTTGGCATGTGTCTCCCATTTTAGTGACTGTAAATAAGACTAGACTGGGTAGGGTGCAGAAAATGATTATCTGAAGGCAGTCTGAATACTGATGCTACAGTCACTAGATTCCTAAGCACCTGGAATGATCCCAACCCCTTACTTTAGAATTCTAAAAGTGCTTTTTTCTAAAAGAAAAGAGGGATAACCATACATTTACCTAATTTAAACTTCAACATCCCAGAGAGATGGACAAGTATTATTACCATTTTATTAATTAAGAAACAGATTTGAACAGGTTAAGAGATTTAAGTTTAAAACCATCCCCAAGTAGCTTGCTGCATTAGGCAAGCACACATTCCTTATTTTTGTCTCCTAGGTAGTTAAACCAATGACCAGCCTGGAATATGCATAGACTCCGACCTCTAATACGGGGTCACAGATAATTCTTTTCATAGGTAAACTTGGGATAGGAAATAAAATGTGTAAATTCCGTTTGGATTTTCCCTGCCCTCAAAATCGTCTGAAACCAACCCCTCTAACATTTTACTTTTTTATCTAAGTGCCAATAGCAACAACTAAACGGAGTTCACCCAACTGAGCACGAATTCAACAATTAAGATCAGTTATACTTAAAAAAGCACAATAAAACCTATTATAAATACCCGCCACAATTCATGAGAACAAAGACAGTGGCTGAGAAGCCTTTACTTCCTAATAAAAGGCATATCAGTCCTTAATGTTAAGATTAAGAATGACATAGTTAAGAAAACTCATCCTCTGCTCACAGTTAAAGAGAAGACATTCTAAGAAGTGAGCAGAGTAGGAACTTGGAGGCTGCCCAACGTGCGAAGGCAAGATTCTGGTTTAATGCTGCCCGGGAATCTGTTTTTAGGTTCTCTAACAAATGTCATCAGATTTGAGAATCATTTTGCAGTGTCCCCAGCCCTAAAATCTTCGTGTGAACTCCATGTTTTTAGGATAGTCGAGTACACGGCGCCCGGTCTGTAGGGGATGGAAACGGAGATTGGAAGTACCTTAAGTTAGTTTTGATCTTTAAAGTACATCCCAAGACCCGGCGCCTTCCTTCATGGGACTTGGGGGAAGGGCGGCGATTGACCTCGTGGCCGGAAATGTACTTAAAAAACTTTTTCGTGTGTGAGGCTGGCTGTCGCGAGAGCCGCCGCGGACTGACTCGGCCAATCCGGCCGGCCGGCGCCGCTCCCTTTATAAGGAAACTCGGCCTTCTACGCGCCGGGTTGCGGTGGGTGGGCTCGGGAGGGGTGGCGGGCATTTTTAATCTAACCCTAACTGAGAAGGGCGTAGGCGCCGTGCTTTTGCACCCCGCGCGCTGTTTTTCTCGCTGACTTTCAGCGGGCGGAAAAGCCTTGGCCTACCGCCGTCCACCATCCAGTCTAGAGCAAACAAAAAATGTCAGCCGCTGGCTCGCTCGCCCCTCCCGGGAACCTGCGGTGGCTCGCCCGCCCGGCCCCCGAGCCCCGCCTGAAGGCCGCGGTCGGCCCGGGGCTTCTCCGGAGGCACCCAATGCCGCCGCGAAGAGTTCGGCTCTGTTAGCCGCGGGGCCCTCGGGGGCCAAGAGCGAGGCTCTGGCCGCAGGGAGAGGAACGGAGCGGGTCCCCGCGCGCGGCGCGTTTCCCTGAGCTGTGGGACGTGCACCCGGGACTGGGCTCAGACACATGTAGCCTGCTGAGGGGCCGCGGGCGTCCGCAGTCAGCTTTCCCGCTGGCAGGGTGACTCCAGTGCGTGCGTGCTTCTCCTTCCGCCGTCGGTGGTGGGCCTGTGGGTCTCCACATCTGCAGATTGAATCAGGGTGCGTGCAAAGTGGCCTAAGGACATGTGAAAGCACCTCCAAAATTGGCCCAGAGGAATGGGCAGTGAACCTTGTAGCCAGCTAGCCGTTCCTGTGTAGGGTCTTTTGTCCTAAACCCCCGTCTTTGGTTTTGTTAACCTACGTTTTATGACCATGTAGTTCCTGCTCTGCGGATTTTGTTGAGGTTTTTGCCTCTCCCAAAGTAGATTTTGACCAGTCCCCTCAATCGGTGTGCAAGAGCAATGATTTGTGAGATTACTGAGCACGTCATAACTATTTGTTAACGAGAAGATAGAGTACGTTCTGAAAACAATGAAAATTATGTTTCTTCATGGTCATTCTTTCTCCTTTCCTCTGACTTTGAATGCAAGGTACTAAGTGGTTACAGATGAAAAAGTTTTCAAAGGTATATATACGCCCAGCCCCCAAGGAACTGGGTCTGTTTTCCTTTCCAGAAAAAAAAGGGAAAAAAAGCTGACGGTCCACTAGGTTAAAGGAAACAACAGGCCATTCTTCCCATTCACCCCCAAACCCGAACTCTAGACTTCGTGTGGATTCATCGCAAATCAGCGTCTTTATTTCTGTAAAACAGCTGTTGTGGAAGAGTTACTGGGAGAGAGTAGCCAGCGGCCTGCATTATAAAGGTAAATCATCAGGGTAATAATACCCAGCCGGAATCCTGGCATGACAATGAAAAGGGCCAGTCAGTAGATTTATGAATGCTGTAGGTCTACAGCATCTCAGCCTATTACCTAAAATAGGTCCGTCCTGTTTAACAAATACAGTTCTTAGCCTTATTACAGTTAAATGTGAAAAAAAATTAAAATGCATTGTTGCTGGTAATGTTCTCTAAGAAAGAAAAAAAATTTCCCCAGTCAGCATGGTTTTGTGGAAAGAACATAAGGTAAGTAACTGAAGTTCTACTTCTGATTTTCTAGATTCTTAAAATAACTAAGCTTCACTAAGCTTCCATTTACGCAGATCTTTTAAGATCTCTTGAAGACTGGGGGGTGGGGGGAGTTCCTACAACTACAAATAAATAGATGTCTTTTGGTCCTGCTCCATCTAGTGGTACTTTTGCTTCTTCACATTTACAAAATTGGTGGTGGTGTCAGGCTTGAGGCAAAGATGGCCATCTATTGGTAATGCTATTCTTTCTCATTAAAAAAAAAATAGTAATTATATAAATTTATAAATTTAGAAGTAAGACCACATCTGTTGTCCATTTCTTATATTTTAAATCTTTTGGCTAATGTCTTATAAACATTCCAAAGGAGAATTAGTATTATAAAAAATTGGTATATTTTCCTGTTTTAGCAAAATTATTCCATTCTCTTCCCTTAGTTATGTAATTTTGGAGTAAAGGGGCCATGAAGGTCAGCCACTGAGATAATTTACATTAAATCTTTTGTAGATAATTATGGCAAATGTGACTTCTTATTGTTACAGGATTTAAATCCCTCTAGCAGATAAAGAAACTGATGCTGAGAGGGGGTTGCTTAAGTTAATTTTTTGCAGAGTTGGGACCAGCAACATGGCCTCCCATCTTAATTCCAGTGTTCTATTTCCCAGGTGTTATTATAGTGCTGCACTAATTTGCCTGAGAAGGGTGACTAGAATTAACTCCAACATCATTTGCTGGTTTAAAAAAAAATGACATCCTTAATGGTTACTTGCCTGTGAGCTTAATTTCCATCCCCCATTCTCCCTCTGTCCACAACCTTTTTTGGTATGATTTGTGCTGGAAAGTCCAATGTGTGTTTCACTATTTTACAAGTATACTTACTCCTTGTTAGTTGTGATAGTTATGTTCTTTAAAGTCACTGTAAATAGTAATTTAGTGAATACTGAACTATTTCTCCTAGAGGAAATATAGAATTAGGTTACTATGAGACTCTGGTCACAGTATTTTCATCAACTGATCAATGTAAAATCTTGTTTTATGTGTGTTTCTGTTTAAAGACATCTTATTTAATATATATTATTGATTGATTCATTAACATTGAACTCATGCCTAGCAGCACTATAACTCATGCCTCATGCTTATCTAATACATGTATTTTCTCTATAAGGCCTATTACAGCCTTCTTGCACTAGGAACACCAGACAATCATTCCAGCACTATGCTTAGTGATCATCTTGAACACCAACCTCACTAACAAAAAGCACAAATACTCAAAAAAAACAAAAGTGCCACTAAAGGGATCAAAAAAGGGCCCTTTTTACAGTATTCTGTTTGGAACACAAAGGTAGTGTGACACCTTGTTTGATCTCAGCTGGGAATCTTATCGGGTGACTCAAATATTTCACTACTCTGCACATGTCCAAGAATGTGAAATCATTGCAGGTACTGATTTTGGAGTTACAAATGTTAGTGAATAGATGAATTTGCAAATATGGAATCCACAAGTATTGAGGACTTCAAAGTCTATGGGATACCTGTACCTGAGAGAGACTACAGGTGTCCACACTACCCTGAAGCACTTAGGTCTTGTTTCATGCCTTTTATATGATTTAAACAAGTGATTCACAAGGAAGTGTAAGGGGAAAAGAGGTATATGAAGTTTGAGAATAACAATTTTTGTCCCATTTTCAGACACTTACATTGAGTTTCAAAAATGAGGAGGAACAAGAGAATTTTATGCTCATGAGGGAAGCTGTATCTTTTTTTTAAGATATTAGAATTAAAAAAATTTTTTTTAAGTATTGATATACAATTTTATGAAGGTTTTACATGAACAACATTGTGGTTTCAACATTTACCCATATTATCAAGTCCTCAACCCCCTCCATTGCAGTCACTCTCTATCAACATAGTAAGAGCTGTAGAGTCATTGCTTGTCTTCTCCGTGCTGTACTGCCTTTCCCATGACCTACCTATATTGTGATTACGAATTACAGTGCCCCTTAATGCCCTTTACCCTCCCTCCCTTCTTGGGAGGTCCCTTCTTGGAAGGGAAGCTGTATCTTTAAAAATATTGAGAAAAAAAAATTATTGAGAAATAGAGATTTTGTTTTGTCTTTAGAATGAGGGGCTTCTTTTCTAAGGTCCTGGATTGGCCTGGATTGCTTTTGTTTTTGAAGAGGTGAGTTTTAAATCAGCTTGTCCTGATTCTGCCATCAAAAATTCCTTATTACCTTGACTGAAGACTAAAAAGACAAATGGGTGGTGCAGTTATGCATATGTACACACATATACTCACACTCATACAAAGTCTAGGGGAAGAGTAAACTGAGAATGAAATGACAAAGTCATTGTCATTCCTTATTATTCTTTAAAGTTAATAATTTGTGATGGAAGTAAAAACAGCAAAAATACCTAAGGCTTAGGCCAGGGTTTGCAAATTTAAATGTCCGTAGTGGACGTGAAGGAAACAAAAGAGTGAATAATGCCAAGATTAAGAAAATAGGGAAGGTGGGAGAATGAATGTCCCTTTTAAAAGGGGGTAGCAGCCTTGTGGACATAAAGGCCTGAAATTGCCAGTATTTCAAGGGAGGACAAAAAATTGAGATTTTTGTGTGAACACTGATTTTTTAAAGTTGGTAGCTAATTTGAAATAAAATTTAAATGTGTAAGTGTATAATAAAGAATTTGGCTGGTGTTTGTTCCTGAGCCCTGGGAAGTAGTTTCTATACTCCTGGAATTTCCCTAATGCTTAAGAGTGCTTTTCTTATTCAAGGTGGGCCCTTCAGGCTACACCTAATAGTTTATGAGATGAATCAGGATGGGGCTGACCACTCCAGAAAGACCAATTACGAGATCATCAGCCTGCCCTGGGAGGGAGCATGGCTACAGACTGAGTTACATGAGTTAACGAATCATGCTGTAGTAGTAATGAAGCCCCAGTAAAAACTCTGGACACACTAAGCTTGAATGAGCTTCCCTGGTTGGCAATACTCTACTGTCACACACACATCAGAGTGTTGGGAGAATAATGTGTCCCTCAGGACACAGGAGGGAACAATGGAAACTTCACATTTGGGACCCTCCCAGACCTTAGCCTATGCTTCTCTCCCTCTGGCTGGTTCTGATTTTGAGTCCTTTTGTTGTATTAAAACTGTAGTCATAAGTATTAAACTTACCTGAGTTCTATGAGTCAGTCTAGCAAATGAACAAACCTGGACCAAAAAATCTGGTCCATTATAGGGTACTAATTTATGACCTTTGGCCTAAGACAAACTCAGTGATACCAGAGGTCAGGAGTGCCTTCTCTTAAAGTGTGGGTGTTTGGACCGTCCCACCAGTTCAAGACCTACCAAGGCTAATTATGTCTGAGGAGAAGCTGTGCTGTTGGCATCCATTATAGGCCCCTGAGAATATCACTAAAGACAGAAATTTCAAAATTGAACTTTAATACTATTCTGAAATAGTTGTGCTACTCCTCCCTCACATACAGGGCCTATATAGGACATTTGTTGCAGAGGTTCTTCCTGAGGGATAGGCTTGCTGTTCAACGTCCATTCTGTCAGAATCTGGTGGGGTTGTAAGGAAGCTTCTACCATCACTTGGTGGAATTGAGGCTATTTTTCCCATCCCCTTCCTTTATCCTGGTTTAGGTCTCTCCTAGAAAGTCATCAAAGTGTGCAGTGTCTTCATTTGTGTTGCCTCAAGTTATCATTTCTTCCTTGAGAGAAGGAGGAAACAGGAAGAAATGGGAGTGAGGGTATCCTTGTGGCCAAACACTTTCAGCCTGTGTTCCCACCCCACCCAGCTTCCCATTCCACAAATGCCGACTGGGTATACCAGATTCACCTGGAAGGATGTTACTAAAGAGGAGAGGTAGGACTGACTCTCTTTCCAGGAAGGACTTTACAGCACTCTGATGGGAATGTTGTGACTACTCCAGCAGGAAGAGTTTTGATTTGTATTGGATATGTCGGTAAGGGATATGTGGATAAGGATGGAAGTGCTAATGGTTTGTGAGTTTTTAAATATAACTAATTATGAACTTGATGTACGTCTGCATTTAAGAAATGTTCCAGGTGTTTACTATCCTGTCTTTTGTCTTGAGGGCTCTAAGTTTTTACTTTGGTGATATTTATGTGGGTACCATAGGTGTCTATATTAGAAATGTTAAGATGCATAATTGTAGTAATTAAAAGCAAAATCCATCAGAAAAAAAATACATCACTGAGGAAATAAAAATATTGAATTCTTCACATCAATTTTGAATGAGGATATTATAGCTAAAATAAAAAACATTATTTGTACATATCAGTTGCAAAAAATAGTTCTGTTCACCTTCAATCATTTTTTAAGAATGCAAGTACCTTACTAAAGTGAACCATGTGACTTACATATTTTCAACTTTGGAAGAAAAACTCAATTAAAGCTGCAATTGAACTGTAATGGCACTAAGGAGTTCAACCTGACCTCATATGCCAGATGATAATCATCTTTCAAGTGTACAAACAAGGAAGCATAATTATCAAAGAATGAAAAATAGCATTTGTTCAAAGACCATTTACTGCTTTAACAAGAGGTGAAAGCTTGCCAGAAATGCATAAACACCTAACATGGTGCTATTCATAGGCTTAACATGTTCAAAGACTTGGGGGGCAATTTAAAATGCCTTTGAAGTTGTGGGTATTCATCATCATATCTAATAATACTTACTTTCTAGAGCCCCTCTCTAAGGAGGGCAAAGCAATTTATCTGACTTATTTTCATGACATCCTTGTGAGATAAGGCAACTACCATTATCTCTCTTTTGCAAATGGACAAACTGAAACACTGGGAGGCAAAATCACTTGAAGAAGGTCAGTAGCAGGCCTAAGCATTTAAATATACACTTTTAAAGCTTTTAACTCCTGTTTTTGTTAAACTACAGAAAACTAAACAAACAGAATTAAAAATAAGAATCATTTATTCTTTCTCTTCTTAAGTTAAAGAATAGTTAATGGTCAATCAATTTTTCTTATCTACGTTGAAAAGGAAAACTGCCTAAAATCAGGCTTTTCACAATAACAGGAATCTTATTACAACTGGAATGAATATCTGCCAAGCTGTGGCATTCATTTAACAAATACTAAATGCCTATTCTATTAACATGTTGCATTGTTCAAAATGTTGAGACTTCAAAGGTGAAAAACACTCCCTATCCTTAAAGGTCTTTCTGGAGAGAAAGATTATATAAGTAGATTATATATTGCAGTTCACTGTTACTTAAATTTAAAGTCTTCATTTTATCCCCCAAATATCCTTTATTTTCCCATCTCTGTAAGTGCCACTGCCATACACCCAATTGCTCAAACCGGTGATGTGGGGATCATCCTTGACTCACCTTCCCGTACCCTGCCCCCTGCCGTATCTTGAAAACATACCTTGAAACCTTTTAGTCTCTTCCCATTGCCACCACCCTAATCCAGTTCACTATCTCCTGCAAAGACCTTCTAAGTAGTCTCTTTGCTTCTTGTCCTCTACTCACCACCAAATCATTCTTCACAATGCAACGTGAGTGAACTTAGTAAAATGCAAACTGAACCATGTTTCTTCTCTATATACACCGTGGTGGTTTCATATTGCACTTTGAATAAAATCCAAAATTCTTATGGTTTGCATGATTTGGTCCCTGTTTACCTCTCCAACCTCATTTTAATCCCTCTTCTGTTCCTGGCATTGAGCTCTAGCCACTCGGGCCTCCTCCTTTCAGTTCCTGGGACTTCCCAAACTCTTTCTTACCTTAGTTCGTCTGCTTAAATTGCTCTGCCCTGGCATTTGCGGTTCCTGGCACCTTCTCATCCTTATCTCAACTTAGATACCACTTCTTCAGAAGCCCCTTTGAGCTTTTATGGCAGGTTCCCTCTCCTACTATGGCATTAATGTTGGCTACCTTCATACCACATTTTCCTGGTTTATAGTAAATTTTTTGCTTACTGTCTGTCTTCACTGGGCTATAAGGATAAGGACAGGGACTAAGTCATTTACCTGACTGATACATTCTGGTGCCTCGTATATAATAGTTCCTCAATAATTATTTGTTGAATAAATGAATTAGTGCTGTTGGGACAGAAGGCAGACCACCTAATTGTAACTGCTATTATACCAGCACAGAGCAAACTGCCAAGTATATATCTGCCAAGTAATGATGCTTTCTAATGTTTTTTCAGTTATAAAATTAATGCAACAGTATCACAAGATGAGAAATAGAAAACAATCATTTTTCAGTAAAACCCAAATATTTTTTGCTGATATATTTCTTTCCAGTCTCTTTTTACATGTATATTTTACATAATTATATCTGATATGTACATTTTACATAATTATTTTTCAAAATCTGCTTTTTTTCACTTAGTAGTAACTCAAGCATTTTGTAATGTTTCAGAGCCTTCTCAACCATGATTTAATGTTGCTTTATGTTCCATTGAATAGGTAAACCATAATCTATGGTACTCCCTACTGATGGATATTTAAGTTATTTTAACTTTTTCTTTGTTATTGTGAATAATTATTATGCACATTTGCCATATTTTTGGATTATTCCTTTACCTAATTGCTAAGAGTGCATGACTAGCACAAGGGATAGTGTTTGGTTTGAAAAACTGTCAGACTTACATAGTATCTCTGAATAATCTACCTATTATGCTTACTGCGGGTAAAATTGTAATATTTCCAGAATATCTTGCCTGGCTTTAGTGCATCCTCAGGGGTGGAGAGAAGTGTGCTTTAGTGCATTTGCATGTCAATAGGCTTGACTCGGTGGAGAGAAGTTCATCTCCATATCAGTGGGTAATTACCTGGGCAATGGAGGGCTTATCTGAACCTGAGAGGTTAAGGGGAAGGTTGGTTGGCTTCTGCTGGAGCAGGAGAGAGAAACGGTCTGGACTGCAGTTTGTAAACAGTAAATGGGTTTTAAACTTTATTTCTCCCTTTGACTGATTTCAGTTTTAGAAGTATTTTGCCCCAGGATTTCCTCTCCCCAGACTTACACTCACTCTTCTAACATTTCCCAAAATGGAATTTTTTGTGATCTCCACATCTACTTATCTAGAGCACTAGATGTGGCCCTAGCTGCAGATGTTGGGTAACTGCAGATTGAATTATTGAATCTTTTCCAGAGTCCTATTAAAATGAAGCACACATTATATCTTCCCTGTCTTATCTTTCTTCATCCTCCTTCTTACTTTGCTTTTCTTGCCCATCAGTTTTAACAAAGCAGGAGGTAAAGATGGCAGGGAGAACTCTTGCAAGTGTGTGAGAGAGAGAGAATGGCTAGAAACAGTGAGTCTTTTTCTCAGGTTTTTTTTTTTTTGTAGTGCAGAGACCAGATATGGACAGGATGGTGCCTCTCCTACCTCACATCCTCCTCCTGCATTGACTTGCACCCATGCATTGTGGGTGGGATAGATTGCCCTTGCCTGTATCTGGAAAGGTTCTAAGCCTATCTCCCTTGCCATCATGATCAGTTCTGAGATGGTCCAATGGGAGCAAGTCTATCACTTCAGTTTAATGGTTGAGTGAAGTAGGTCTCCCTGGATAGGAATGAAGAAGCAAGAAATCAATGTTGCTGCTATTAGCAACTAAAAGTGAAACCAGTTTGAAGACAGAGTCAACAAACACATAAAGAAAGGCAGAATCCAAGGAAATACAGAGGTGGAGCCCTTAATGGACTGTACTTAAAAGCTCACTCTACTTCTGGACTTTTCAAATATATGAGCTGATAAATCACCTTCATTGTTTTAAGCCAGTTGGAGTTAGGATTTTTGTTGCTTCCACTCAAAAGTACCTTCCCCAAGCAGGAGGATTGGCATGACTGCAATATGATTGCAGTCTTTCCTGGTAATCCTATTGTGGCCCTGTCCTAGAAGAGAGTTAAGGTGACTTCTGTTCCAAAAGGAATTGTTCTCTGCAACACAGGAGGCCTGCCTCAGAGACTTCTGGGATCTGCTGTTCTCCCACTTTGCACTCCCAGGCCTTATACACAATGATAGGTGGTCCTGCCACTTCTAAAGACCGGACTTGCAACTTCCAGAAACTATTATTTGCAAGTAACTTTCCTCTTGCTAGAGATGTTTTATGACTACCCAATACCATGGATGTGGTTTGTGATTATTTATAATATCAAATAGAGGCACAGGGGCAGAACCAATCTTGACAATAGCCCTATGTTATTTCAGAGAGATAGGCCCAAAGGCTAGGAAGTTAGAACCCTAGTGTGCTTGGAACATTTATCCTTAGAGGTGAGATAATCTTTTCTTTTGTGTGTGTGTCTGATGTGTAGCTTTTCAATAATGAGATATATAGTAATGAAGACAGCTGTCCTGCCCTTCAGGATCCCCTTTCCCTTTCGTTCCTTTTCCCAGTACTAGCTCTCACCTATTTGGCTTGTTGGTTATTATAGAGAGATTCATATGAACTGTGTTATAACTGAGGTGAGACTATCTGCCTAGTTTAGTTTTTGTCTTAATGTTTAAAAAGAGTTAATACATGTTATTGGATGACTGTCTAATGTGTTATTCGTGTTACAGAATGTTTTCCTTTGGTATTTATTATAACAACCTGACTCTAGCAAAAAACAGCACAGCTGATGATAATGTTTCTGAGTGGCTGACTTCCATTTTCACAAGTCTCCCTTCTCTGTGAGACAGAATGGTGTTCTTTAACTAGAAAGATTATTTTTACCTAGTCGTTAATGTAATCTTACCTGCTAGTGCAAGATATGGAATTAAAACAGAGTTACCTAAAGAGCAAAAGAGAGGAATAGACAGAATGGTTTGAATTCACAGTTCTCTCTACTTTTTTCTGCTTCTGTCTTCAGTCTTGTCTTTTCCCAGTACTAACTCTGACCTTGTTTGGTTGTTTGGTTTTAGTTGCAGAGATTCAGGGTTGTCTTAAAGAGATTCAGGTTTTCTTAAAGGGCACCAAGACCCAGCTATATTATTCTCTGTTTCACACTATTTATACCAGTATTTCCCAAAGGTGTTCTGTAGGATGTTTGCTTATTTCCATCTGTTTATTCATATATTCATTAGTCCAAAAAGCATTTACTGAGTACTTGTTATGTGTCACTTAAATTTGAGCCTAAAATTAGGTAATTAATGTCTGTTCTTTCTAATTCACCAAGATTTGTAAAGATTACGCTAGGCAAACCATGTGAAAGTATGCTACTATGCAAATTTGTAATACAACTTCCTCCCTTAAGGCATTATTTTGTCATCTCTTCATGTCCTGAAAATGAGAATAAAGGAAATTCATCTAAACCCATGATCCTGATATTAGAGAGGAATCTTGGGCAATGTATAAAATACAAAGAATGATCTAAAGAAGAATTTCTGCCAGTTAGAAACCAACTAACCAAAGCCTTTAATTAATCAGGGTTAGTTTTGAAATTTTCTGATTCTCTACCCCTAAAAGAAATTTATCCATTGCTCACCCATCTACATTTTTTAGCCACAAGGGCTAAGTGTGAGGATTATGGCAGAGGAAAATACAGAATGGGTGGAATCCTTGACATTGTGCTACTATTTTGACTTGTTTCCAAATTCCCTTCCCTTGGATTTTGTTATATGAGATTTTACATTCCTTTATTATCTGAGAATCCTTCAGTTGGTTTTACCTATTATTTGCAGGCAAACGAACCCTAATACATCCACTTCTACTGATCTTGCATGAGGTAATCTCAATCTTTTATTTTCATCCTAGACTTATAATATCAAATAGAGGCACAGGGGCAGAACAGAAGGTCTTTGATCTTTTCTTGGCTAGAACTACTACCCAAAGGCACAGGGTTTCACAGAAGGAGCACACAGCAGAAAATAGATAAAAAACAAAAGTTTATGTGCTAGAACTAGAAATTCATCCACCCCACATGTTTCATCTACTCTGTTGAACTCCTGTTAGTCAATGCTGGTTGCCTAGATTTGGGTTTATTGCTGCTTTTTGTTACCTCTGCCTGAGTTGTCTAAACCTCTGCTTCTATTTGATCTTTCCTGTTTGTCCAGACTCCTGCCTAGAGCTGGCTTCTCTTAAATGACCATATCCCAATGCCATCCCCACTCCAACATGACAGACACTTATTTTTGAACTTACTCTTAAACTATATACAGAGTATGACTCATAGCTAACTCAGTCATGCAAATGTTTTATCATTCCTTCTGCTTCCCCCCCCCGAATCACCACGACAACTGTAGCTTGGAAAACCACCAGTAACCAGAACCCTGCTGGACTGGCATTCTTTCATCAAATCACATATCCCATTTTTTTTCCTTGGGACTGGTTTATTCAAGATTCTCCTTCAGTTGCCCAGTTATAATCCTTAGCAGACTCTTCGTTCTCTTCTTCTGTTCAGGCACCAATAAATTTCCTCCCATCTTAGGTATAAACTGTCTCATCTACATTCTCAACTCTGTTCAGCTCAGCTTCCCTTTTGCTTACTTGATAACTGGCCTAATTATGCAATTCATACTTAGGAATCCTACCTGTCCTGCATTCAAGTAAAGCAGGAAATTGTCATACTGGTCTGAAACCATTGAAAGATTACAGAAGCTACACAGAGAAAATAATATATAAGTACAGCAGGGTTAACGTACCACATCTCACAGTTGATGATGGCAGTGCCAGAGTCAATCCCAAGTCTATTTGTCTTCAAAGCCTGGGCTGCTCATCACCATACTTCTCATTTCTTACTTTCAAAACAGGAATAAAATCACACTTAACTTGAAAGATGAGCTTTATTCAATTAAAAAAACCCTAAACATACACTTAACATATGGCCCAGCAATTATACCCTTGGATGTTTATCCCAAAGAAGGGAAAGCTTATGTTTTTACAAAAACCTGTACATATGTGTACATATCAGATTTATTTTTAATAGCACCAAACTAGAAACAACCACAATATCCTTCAGTGGCTGAATAGTTAAACTGTGATACATCCATACCATGGACTACTACTCAGCAATAAAAAGGAGCAGACTATTGATACACAACCTTGATACATCTGACATTATGCTGAGTGAAATAAGCTAGTCACACAAGGCCATATATAGTATGATTCCATTTGCATGACATTTTCTAAATGACAAAACTGTAGAGGTAGAGAGATTAGTGGTTTCCAGGAACGGAGATGGTGGAGGGAAGAGGAGAGTGGGTATATCTATAAAGGGATAATGTGAAGGAGATCTTTGTGAAATAGTTTCATGTCTTGATTGCATTGGTGACTACACAAGCACAGCTGATAAAATGATAAAGAACTATACACATGCATTGTGTCAATGCCATTTTCCTGGTTATGATATTGTGCTACAGTTAGGTAAAATGCCCCAATTGGGGAAACTGTGTGAGAGGTATATGGGCTTCTCTGTACCATATTTGCAACTTTCTGTGAATCTGTAATTATTTTGGAATAGAAGTTTAAAAACAGCCTTCTTGCCTTTCATCTTCCTTCCTGCCCACTTTTCCCCAATCCAGCTTGTCAATCACACAATGCTAGACTCTGACCTTTCCCTTCCCCTCAGATTTAACCAGCCTTAAAATCCAGCCCATTTCATCCCTGATGTGCAGTTCTCTGGTCTGGCCATCCTCCCACCCTCTCTTCCTTGGCCCAGAGTCAAATGCTGGTCTCACCTGCATGGTTCCCTGGCTGGCCTCCTATACTCCACCTATCTTTTACAATGCTGATGGCTTCTTTAAAAAATAAATCAGGACTTACTACTTTTCTGCTCAAGAATAGTTTGAGCTTTCTCATGCATGCAGCTCCAAATCAACTCAATGTAGCAAATGGCCTATTTTCCCTTCCTTCTCAGGGCAAGAAATGCCCTGCCGTCCTGGGGGCTCATCTCCTCCCTGTTTTTGGTAGATTAATAGACAAGAGTTAGTGCACTAGAAGAACGAGCTGCCAGCAGCCAATGAGCTTCTGAGGCCCTCTCTTTTAATCAAGGCTACTTCTCTGACCAGGAAGCATCTATGACACAAAGATGTTCCCTGTTCTCTAGAGCATTAGGGGGCAGGGTCCCTTTCTACTGGGATGTTAGCCATGGGTATGTGGACCATCTACTTTGGGTCTAAATTGTGGGATAATGAGAGTTCAGGGAATTGTGGACACTCCCCTACTTCTCTGCTTATAAACTGTTCTCCTATAACATTTTTTTTCCTGCATATATGACATGAGGTGTATATGTCTGGGATTCCTGTACATGACATTTCCTTACCTGCTGATGCCCGCTGAGCACATGGCATGCAACAGTGGCCTGTGGTTCGCAGAAAGTGTCCCCTTGGTTGGTTCACATGTTATTCAGTTTTCTACCACCTATACTTCCTTATTCCTGCTACATCCCCATGCAGAAACAAATCTGTATCTTACATTTTCACATGGTGTCCCTTCATTCCTCTGTCAGGGAACATCTAATGTTTTGTAAACCCAGTTGTGAGGTTGCTTCCTTCTCACCTCACCTAGACGGGAAGCTCTTGTAAAGAAAGGATGGTTTCTTTTTTTAGCTTTGTATTTCTGTTGTTTGTGAAGGCCTTACATATGGCTGGTGTTTGGTACACATTTGCCAATGAGCAAATAAATTGTGACATGTGTAAAGGCACCTTATACACAGTAAATGCTGTACCAATGTTATGAAAATACTTTAATGAAGCCGGCAATATAAACCATATGCTTGGAACCAGAATTGTCAATAGACCAAAATCAGTTACCAGTTTTTAAAAACAATACCTCTACAGACACATATACACACATGTAAGCATCATACACAGTACACAGTGTGTCATCGTTCTCATACTTGGACTAACACATGGCTGGCAAGATTAAAGGTCTCTTTCCTTTCTCTTCGTAGATGTTCACATTGGAGACTTGGTTTGCCCCATCCACACATCACGCTTCACATCCCCTTCTCTCAACTTCAAGAGAGCTGACACAGGATGTGGCACTGAACTTGGCTGTTGACAGAGTTGAATAAGTATCCTTTAAAGGGGAAAATACTTTTTTATGAGCAAAAGCAACTGAATTTCGGCCACCAAATCATTTTCTCTAGCTCAGCCAGCCAGCAGAATAAAGACAGGTCATTCTTTACATTGATGGATGTGAAGGCACAGAACTGTCTCCCCTTACTAGTAGGAGAGGTTTAATGTGGTTGGATTCTGTGACGCAGATGCATTGCTTTTGTGACTTTTGGCCATAAAAGGGCTTTCTCTAAATTTGAGCTCAAGTTTGTACTATTAGAGGACAAATGAAGGCTAAGTGCTAATACCCCATTTTTCTAAAAACAATTTATTTATAGCTAAATCTAAAGTTAAAACGGATTTTGTACTATGCATTTCTAGTGGCTTTATGAGAAAACAAATAAATTGTATATTAAGTTAAATTTTGAAATGAAATTGAGATAATTAAAAGGGGATAATTACTTATTTCTTCTTCATTGTAGCATCTAAAATGGTGGGCCAAATGGAAACTGATAAAACAATGACTTGCTTTCAACTTTTAATCAGAAGAAAGAATACACATAGTAATTTTTCTGATATTAGGGAAGAAAGTTTTCTGGTCTGCCGTATTTTCTATTCTTTTAGTTTTCAAATTGCTTTATGAATACGAAATGGCTGTGTAAGTGAGGAGAAATGGATTACTTTCATGAAGCCATTTTTTTCTGTTTTAAATTTATGATCTGGCAAAACCATAAAGTTGAAAACTTTTGACTTAACGATTTTATTTTTTCTCAACAGTAGATGGCAATATCTGTTCACCTGTAGCAAAGACCTCAATCATTGTAATGACTACAGACTTTGATTTTTTTTTGTCCTCCCACCCTACAGAGTGAAATCAGTCTGTTTAAAATTATAAAATTAAAGACAGCAACAGTCTGCATGACAGTACAATCTTATTTTTAAAATTTTGGCTGAAGGGGCACAAAACCGTGAGTAGATGAAAACTATGCCTTCTTTCACTCCAGAGTTAGAGAGGCTGGCAGGTCAGGGGAAGGCGACTGGATGCAGTGAACAAAGACACCCTAAGGGAAGGCAGTCTGGAGCAAGAAAAAGAGAGGCTAAGCTAACAATTTTTAGCTAGTTCTGCTAAAATTTATGCTCAGGTCTTTTTTTTTTTAATTTTTTATTAAGGTATGATTGATATACACTCTTATGAAGGTTTCACATGAAAAAACAATGTGGTTACTACATTCACCCATATTATCAAGTCCCCACCCATACCCCAGTGCAGTCACTGTCCATCAGTGCATACACTCAGGTCTTCTTACATACCTATGGAGGTTTCTTGCTTTTTTTTTTTATTATTATTCTAAAGTGCGTTTTTTGCCTAGGAAGTTTTAAATTTTTTTATTTTTGCCAAATAAAATAAGAAATAAATAAATAAAACAATGTCAGTTTTGTACCCAAGGCCTGTATTTATACTTTCCTTCACAAAGAAGTAAGGGAGAGGGTCAAGACTAGGATTTGGGAGAGGTTTCCTTTAGATCTGACCCTCCTTCTGATTCCCTCAACCAGAGCAGTTACAGTTCTTATAAAGTGGATTTCTAATGTTTGCTTGAAGACATGGTTTCCACTACTTTAAAAATTTCAAAAATTACAGGTGATAGTGCCTAACAAAATAGCTCGTCTACAGGTTTTACAGCTTCTATGATCAAACAATAAATAAGCTTTTTTTTTAAATTGGATGCTGCATAGTTGTATCCTCGTTCACATCTAAAATCATCAATGCCCTTGGAAACTGATGTACAGTATTGTGCACTGTGATGAGAGATACATTGATATACCATAACCCTAGCTTTTACTTTGGAAATTTCCATAATGTGCATTATCATCATTAAAATCTATTTTTATAGGTAACAATTGGTTCTAATATGATTGCTTATTGGGTATAACTTTCTGTTTTGTGTTTGAAAATAATTTATCCTTTTGTCAAAATAGCTCCATGGAATATTTGCTCATTGGACCCCTCTGGATGGCAGAACAGCTCTTTTCAGACAGGATTGCTCTGAAGTATGGCAAGTGTCTGCCCCTGAATCACCAAGCATTAAGCCATACACAAAATACAAAGAAAAAGAAAAAGTAGCTCATACCTGGTGGTATCAAATAGGTCTACCTTCCATGACATTATACTGATCAAGACTTCAAATGTTTTTATGGCCAACATTAATATTGGGGCCAATTTCCACTAAAAAATGACTGTTTCCTTATTCCTGTAGTTGATCAGCTTCTCGGAATCAATTTATCTGATTATCATCTTTCTGGATTCTTTTTAAAAGTGGTTCACTTTAAGTAGCTAGATTTAAAAAATGAATGTTTTGAGGAGCCAAAGAGGAATAAGTGTGATCTATTTCTAGGTCAGTCTGTGCTGGTGACTGTTGATTTCAGTAGAAAATTCCTAAGGATTTTGGAGATTTACATTGATTCTTGAATTCCTATTAAGAGAACAGGTTCCCATGGCAGTCTATCTGTGTCTCTCTTTATTTAAGGCTATGGCATGTGTGGTTTCCTGAACACAGCTACTGCCTAAATAAAGTAACCACATTCCATAAAGTTTTGATGGGTTTATGGTCAAATGAAGGAAATTAGCTTGGCTATTTCAGGGTGAATCTTTTCCATAGAGTCTGACTGTGTTTCTCTCATTATTTGCTGTGAAGTGATGGGTTTCACAGCAGAAACTTACCTATTTTTAGGATCACTGGCCATCTGGCCAGTTTTACTGTTTATAAAAAGTCTTCCTTCAGGCAAAGAACCAAATTTCATCATTTCTTTTATCATATTAATATGCCTGTAAACTAATGCATTATAGGATCTGCTATATTTAGCTGAGGAATATCTACAATGTGTATGTGTATCTATATCTATGTATATTTCATCACAAGAAGCTTCTTGAATTTATAACATATGCAACTCTCATTTATCTTGTTTAACAACAGCTTTTGCTGTTCACCTGGTTTTATGGCCCCTACTGTGTACAAAGAAAAGTGTGAACCTAAGACAGGCCTTATGATTGTAAGCTCCTTCACATCAGAATACATGAAAGGTTCAATTTAATATTATGCATCTGTAGAAAGCTTTGAACAAACAGAGCATGATGGTTCTGAGTTTGAACTGGTAAAGCCTGCTAATTTCTCTTCCTTTCCATTCACTCTTATCTCACATTCTCCAAGGTAGAACTTTTATCTGCATGTTTCCAAGAAGGTGTTCAATTAATAACAGAGAAGAATTAAGGCTGATATGATCAGTTTATATCTTAATTTAGTTCTTTTAAGTAGACTGCCAGGAAAAAGTACTATTTTCATGTTAGTTTTGTTTTTTAATTCCAAGATTTGTTCCGTTGTATTTGTCATGTTACAGATTTAATATTTTCCTCTCAGTAACCTATCACGGATAATACGGCATTTGATCACTGACCCACACAGCATTTACCACATTTAACTTTAAGTGAATAATTATTGAAATGTTAACTTTTTAAGTCACAGTTTTCCCTCTCTATTCAGAACAACTATCTCCTGTAAGGTCTCCAAATTTGATGCGCCTTTTGTATCATCCTTCCCAAGTTTTCCAGTCTAACCCAAACTTGTATTACCCTTCTCCTGTCAGCCCTGAGTTTGAGGTCTTGCTGTCCTGCATAACAGCTGCATCTTTTCCAGCTGTTAGACAAGTAGCATGAAAGAGAGCTAGTGTAACCAGCATGCAGCCAGGTCACTCCATCCTTAATTAATTGGAGACTTAATGGAATGAATTTAACCCTTAATCCCAAGTGTGACCCCACCCCCATTCTGACTAAGCTGGAGGACTCATCCAGGATCCTATGCTCCAGACCAAGGCCGTTTGATTCTGCCTCTCTGTTTCTAGAAGTCTTCTCCACAATGCATGTATCCACACTCTGTCTGCTTTTGCATGTGTCTTCTTCCTGGGTATCTACTCAAATCTTTCACTGCCCATCATCCTGACAACTCATGGTTATATATGAGATCATATGGAAATTCTGGGGCCATGAAACTGCAAACACCACTGAATTTCAGATATTTCTATTCTCAAAAGCCTTTGGCCATTCCTGCCACTGGGCAGTTGCACTCTCCTGGACTTGGAGAAGGACCCAGGGCTCCCTTTCTCCCTGCTTTAAAATTTGCTCTTTTTCTCTGACTAGCTTGTACACCCAAACTCTACAAATCCTCTTCTTCTCTTATGCAGAACAGTTTAAACTCTGTACTGCTGATGAATGGCACATCAGGATTCTGTATCTCACCAGAGACTGTTCTCTAATGTGAGTGCTGCTACTAACTATTAAAATAACATTTATTTAATGTGCTATGCTAAGAATTAATAGTGAATGGATTAATCTCTTTCTAGAAATATTTGCATGTTCAGAAGGGATTAGCCTGAGCAATCAGCTGACTTCTCAAATAGTTTCCAGACCACTTGTGGGCCTTTTTGGTGAGATGTGTCTGACTAGGAGAGCCATTTTCAAATCCCACAAATTGAATCTGAGAAGGTCACTGATTTCTCTATTTTTCTGTCTGTTTATGTTCTTATTTTTTTTCTCTGCTAGCATATATATCTATAGAAATGTGGAGACATTTAAAGAATAGAGGGTTTATAGTGAAAACAGAGTTTAAGTAGATATCTGTGTTAAGCCATCTAATGCATAGTTTTATTTAATAAACAACTGTGTGAGGAATCCACTGTGTGGTAGTAAACAGTCTCCTTTCAAATAAGTCACCCAAGGTCACAGAGGGAGTAGATTCAATCTAGATGGGTCTTACTCTAAAATCCTGTGCCATTCACTGCTAGGCACTGTGGAACTTTTCTCTGTAGACAAGTTCATTACATTTCTTCAAGGGCAGAAGTTCATTGACTTAAATGCATATTTTTTTCTAGTCCATAAATACAACATTGTTTAAATACACACTATTTCTTAATATGCATCCAACAATTGATTAGTTGTGGGATATATTGGTTGTGTGACAATTTTAAGCCAACGATAAAGGATTGAGATAGTGCACTGTTGTCTAAAAGTTAACCTCAGTTCCTTTATAAATATGTGTTGTGTGTGATGTACAGTATAAAATCTATTTCTCCCTTTATCTTCCTGCACCTGCCTCAGTATCAAGAGAGACTGGTACATTCACAACATTTGGAAATTTTTGTTTGTAAAATTATAGTAATGTGATAAACTTTATGCTAAACTTAAATATGAGAAAGTAATTAATATTTCTAATTGAAATACAATTGCTTTTAACATGGTCCTACTGAAAAACAGGGATTGTCACAAATACATTTACAAAGTCATTTCATGGTATAAAAAGGTTTATTTTCAAATAATTCATAGAGGAAAAAATATCCAACAATATTTAGTTTAAATTTTTTCAGTAGGTAATGAATTCACACTGTTCAAAAATCCAGTTATGGAAAGGTATATAGTGAAATTTTTCCCTTCCACCTCTGGACTTCCTTTGTATTTCAGCAATCCACCTGCTTTTTCTAAGCAACCAGTGTTATATTCTTATACACTTGAATATATACTCATATTTCCTCCTTTTATACATAAATATTAGCATATTTAAGCACTCCCATGTACTTACTTTCCATACTTATAATGTATCGTGGAACTTTTTTTCTATTAGCACATAAAAATTTTTTTTCTTTTCTTTTCAGCTGAATAATATATCTTTGTATGGCCATTCCATACTTTATTTAGTCAGTCCCTAGTCAAAGGATATTTGGCTGTTTTCAGTCTTTCTCACTGTTTAAAACAGTGTTTCAGTGCTTAACTTTGTATCATTTTGCATGGATGTAGGTATAACTGTAGGAAGTGGAATTGTTGGATCCAGAAATATATTAATAATCCCAAAAGATGTTATGCAATTACCCTCCATCAAAATGTAAATAACTTATAATATACAGGCAATATAATAATATTTAAACAATGCACAAGAATCCCTATTTACCCACAGCCATGCAGTTAGTAAGCTGCTATCAAACTTTTGTTTTTGTCAATTTGGTAAGTGAAAAATGCTATCTTAGATGTGTATTATTTTACATTTTCCTATTATGAATGAGGCTAAATTTCTTTTCATATATTTAAGACCCACTTGTATTTCCTTCTCTGTGACCTTTTGGGTAAGATCTTTCGTCCATATTTTGCTATCGAGTTACTGATTTTTTCTTACCAATTGCTATTCAAGAGATTCGTCTGTCATATGTATTGCAAATATATGTTCCCCAGCCGTACTCCTCAGAGGGATCCACTATTATCAGTTTGAGGTTAGAATGACCAGAACATATAGATTAGTTTGGGATATTTAAAAATTTTTCAGAATTGCTTTTTCCTATTATGCCATGTCGCAGGTTTTTCAAACCTTATTTATTGCTTTTGTTTGCTTTATTATTGTGTTTAGAGTGGTTTGAACATTTCTTGCTATGTTTATTTCTAGATTTTTCTGGATTTGTTGTGACTATTTTATTTTTGGCCCAGAAAAATCCTATCATCTTTCTCTAGTTCAATGTCCTAATGTTCTGGTATGTAGGTCTGTTATTCTGTAACTGATCTGAGCTTTTTTTAGGGGAGGAATATCCTGATGCCCCATGTAGCCATTGGTGGCTGAAGAAGAGCACAAGAAAAAGGTCAGCATGGTTCTTATTTGCTATAATCAAGTTGAAGAATTTCATTCACTTGTATCATTCTGTGGTTATGAAGGAAAGGTTCCAATTCTAAAAGTATCATTCCTTTATGTGAAAGGACTAATTCATGCCAAAAATGGAAATGCAGTACAGGTATTCCAGTTTAGTCAAAAGGGTTAAAATGTAGACAGTGGTTTTTAAAAGTTTTGCCTTGGATTAATATAGACGTGTAATAGAATTATTTTTATGAAATCAAGATTTTCTCTAACAATCATGTTTCTAAAGAGTATTCCTTGTCCAAAGAATGTGAGTCTTTACTTTTATTCTAAAAGCCAGCTGTTTCGGACAGCAAAAACCTTTATCTAATTAGTTCTGTGTACTGAAACATTCTCTAGTCTGAGAACTCGCAAAAAACTCGTAACATTAAGATTTGTAATTGGTCAGATGATCACAGTTAAGGTAATTTCTTATTCCCCAAGAATCCTTGTGCATTAAAAACAAGTAATGACAAACATCACATCTTGGGGGAACATCTCAATACTTTTGAATATGGCAAATTCTTCCATTTGTCAATACATAGTCACCCAAATTTGTCAATTCATAATATACATCATTTATATTTATATAAGCATCTATGGATTTTTAAGGAGTATGCCATACCTTTTAGTTTATATTAAATAGTACTGTCCAGAAACTTTTGTTATTTAAAAAGAAATCACCTGTGACAGTGTGAATTCTGAATAAGTACTCTTTTATTGTAGCCTTTTCCTTCTTTTTCTGAAATTCTTTATACTGGGGGTTTTTGATCAACTTTTCATGTGGTCTGTTTGGCATGCGCCTTTGCTCACTATGTTGAGAATGTGTTTTTCTGCAAGTGAATAAGCAGATGGCAAGGATGTGGCTTCTGTGCATCAGAATATCATAGCTGGTTTAGTGATTCATCTGATGGGAAATTTTCTCTGGAGGATCAATGATGATAATATCCCTCTAATTCAGCTACCTTCTGCTTCATTGAACCAGGTTTGAAAGCAAATGGGAGACAATGTGGTAAACCACAGGCAAAAAGACAGAACTCGTGAGTATTTCTGACCAAATAAAGGCCTGACAAGGAAGAATATGTGTTGACAGCATTTCTTAGGACATGCTTCAAGGATCACATTAAAACATTTCCACAGGGTACAGTCTTTAATCAGCAGAAGATGTTCTTATATCCCAAGTACCACAGGGTCGAGTTTTCTAGTGACCCCAGAATAGCAGCTGACATAGGGCTGTTGGGGTAATTAAACAGATTTCATTAAGTGTCCGCAAAAGCTCCTGGTCAGCTATTAGACAAACTCTTATGCATTATTAGGTCAGGTCTTTCCAACAACATTCAGGCTAATCTAATTGAATTGGATATTACAGTAAGGAAACATTTATTAAAAGGGAAGATTTGTGGTTCTGCCTTGGGCAACAATGTTTTAAAAAAATCCTTCTGCTTTATTCAATTTACAAAATATGTAAGTGGCTGGGATAAATCCTCCCCAAGGTCACTTTACAGGCAGATGCACATATTCTTCTAGAAGTTTTACTGACTTTGGATTCATTCACTTGATGGTCATTATCTTCTGTATTTGGCATTGAATTATAACAGACTCTTAACATAGCTATTGTTCCCCCAATTTAAAGTTGAGGAGAGGGTTACACAGAAAAGTTAAATAATTTATCCCAGATCACAGAACCAGTAAGTAGGACTAAACCCAGGTTGAGAAATGCAAGCTAATTATATTCTTTTTGTACATTATTTTCATTATGTATTTTTAAAAGTAGTCGGTATTACATCAGATGTGTATTATGCTCATCTCATAGTGAAGCCTTGTTCTCTTTGATGTGAAAAATGTTTATGCTAATCACACTTACTAAGAATTTGTTCAAAGAACAATAAAATTATTTTCCTACCCCGGTTAGCTTACTATATTTTTTCCCATTGGCTTTACCAGTTTGGAAAAGATCGAAACACCTTGAATATGAAGCATTTCTCCAAAGACCACAAGGACTATGGCCATTTGCTAAGAGCACTTACCAGAGATGTTGGCTTTTACTCTCAACACTTGTGGGGCTCTGGAGAGAAGCAGGAGCATATATAATTTCAATGGTATGGAAGGGCTAAAATTTGAGACACAAGAGCTTATGAGCCATGTGGTTTTCTTAAAAATGCTTTGGGTTTGTTTGATATTATGTCCTTGTTATTTCAGTCTCGAGAGTTCACTGAACTCAGAATGTTGAGAAGACACTGTCCATGCCTCACCTTAAGCCATCATTGAGTTAATAATATTGATGAGACAAATAATTACCTCAAAAACTCCAGAGAAATATGTTCTCCAGTTTCTCTTGTGACCTAGGCATTCCAGTGTCAGGTATTTATTTTTTTGAGTTGAACATTGTCTAGAATAGTACCTAGTACTTGATAGACATTCAGTAAATTCTTGCTGAAGGAAAGATCAAACATAAATCCATTTGTTATCTTCAGAGGAGACAGAAAGGCAAGAAAGCTCTTTGCAGTATTGAGAGAGATTGAGACCAGGGGAAAACTGGATTAAAATCTGTGTAAAGTCATGAAGAATGTTCTTCATTTATATTGGCTTTTTAGTATTTAAGAAACAAAACTTCAAAACAAACTTAACATCAGATAGAAGAAAATCAATATCAGTAATTTTATGATTCAAATATCAATCACTATTAAATTACCATGGTAGGATCTGAACAGACACTTCTCCAAAGAAATTCAGATGGCCAAAAGACACATGAAAAGATGCTCCACATCTCTAATCATCAGAGAAATGCAAATTAAAACCACAATGAGATATCACCTCACACCAGTAAGGGTCACCACCATCCAAAAGACAAACAACAACAAATGTTGGCAAGGTTATGGAGAAAGGGGAACCCTCCTACACTGCTGGTGGGAATGTGAATGAGTTCAACCATTGTGGAAAGCAGTATGGAGGTTCCTCAAAAAACTCAAAATAGAAACACCATTTGACCTGGAAATTCCACTCCTAGGAATTTACCCAAAGAAAATAGTATCACAGATTCAAAAAGACATATGCACCCCTATGTTTATTGCAGCACTATTTACAATAGCCAAGAAATAGAAGCAACCTAAGTGTCCATCAGTAGATGAATGGATAAAGAAGATGTGTCACATATACACAATGGAATATGATTCAGCCATAAGAAGAAAACAAATCCTACCATTTGCAACAACATGGATGGAGCTAGAGGGTATTATGCTCAGTGAAATAAGCCAGGCAGAGAAAGACAAATACCAAATGATTTCACTCATCTGTGGAACATAAGAACAAAGAAAAAACTGAAGGAACAAAACTGCAGCAGACTCACAGAACGCAAGCATGGACTAACAGTTACCAAAGGGAAAGGGATTAGGGAGGATGGGTGGGAAGGGAGGGATAAGGGGGGAAAAAAAGGGGCATTGCTATTAGCAGACATAATGTGGGTGGCGGGGCACAGGGAGGGTTGTACAACACAGAGAAGACAAGTAGTGGTTCTATAGCATCTTACTATGCTGATGGACAGTGACTGTAATGGGGTATGTGAGGGGGACTTGGTGACGGGGGGAGTCTAGTAAACATAATGTTCCTCATGTAATTGTAGATTAATGATACCAAAAAAAAATTAACATGGTAGGAGAGTAACTAATGGTATAAGGAACACTAATGAAAAAAATACTTTATAACTATATTATAACATCCATATAATTCTTAGACTTGATGGAGGGACATGCCATATTGGAATCTTATGTCTCAAGCCTGAGCTTTGCATGCACAAAGAAGGTCCAAAAGGGCATAGCAGAGGTATTGAAAAGTCATCTCTGACATAAATTATTGCACAGTTCAGAGACTAATGCCTGAGAGGCACGTGGGGTATAGAACAAAGCAGTATAGCAAAATATTTGAAAACAGAACTGACACTGAAACTAATTGACCAAAGACGGAGAGTCAGAACTTATAGTTATTTGCTAATTAAAATTTTAAGTCAACATTCTGCAGATGATTTTGATAGGCCCTGGAGTTTCATAATACAGTATGTATTCAAAATGTCCAGAATACAATTTAAAAATTACTCAACATACAAAGGAGCAGGAAAATATGACCAGTGCTCAAGTGAAAATACAATCAACAGATGCCAACCCTGAGATGATCCAGATGCTGGAATTATTAAACATACTTTAAAGCAGTTGTTATAATCATCCTTTATGACATGAAATTGAACACATTTGAAATGAATGAAAGATGGAAATTTTGAGGAGAAAATAGAAATTATAAACAAAGGAGCCAAATGGAGATTTTGAAACTAAAAAATGCAAGGTATGAAGTAAAAAAAATTCATTGTGTTGGTTTAATAGAAAACTGAGATGATTGAGAAATGAGTCAGTGAATTTGAAGACTGATCAATAGAAATCAACCAATGTAAAGAACTGAGAGAGAAAAACTTTTTAGAAAGAACAGATCATCACATACCTATGGGACAATATTTTAAGATATAACATTTATGTTATTGCAGTTCCAGAAAGAGAAGGAAACAGATTGGTGCAGAAAAAAGATTTGAAGAGAAATAATGACTGAAGCCATTTGGCGAAGCACTTTAGGTTACAAAATAAACTCAAAAGAAAACCACACCAGCCACATTATAATCAAACTGCTGAAAACCAAAGGTAAAGAAAAAAATCTTGAAAGCTTCTAGAGAAAAATAACACATTATATAGAGTCTAGAAGAGTGGAATAACATCTTTAAAGAGCTTAAAAAAAAGAAATATTAAATTAGAATTCTACATCTAGTGAAAATATCCTTCAGGAATGACAGGGGGACAAAAATATCCTTAGAGTAAAAAAACTAACAAAATTCATTGCTAGTAGACCTGTTCTAAAATAAATGGTAAAGAAAAAATCTCAAGCTAAAGGGAAATGATTCAAAAGGAAAAATTGGAATATTAGGAATGAAAGAGGAGGAAACACGTTTGGGTAAATGTAATAAAATACCTTTTCCTCATAAATTCTTTAATATGTATATGACTGGCAACAGCAAAAATATAAGATTAGCAGGGGTTTCATTGTGTGTAGATGTGGTAAAAATGGCAACTGCAACATAAAAGAGGAGGAAAGGCAAAGAGACTTAGGTAATTATAAGGCTTCTTCTACATTTGACTTGAAGTGTTAACTCTAAATAGATGATTAAAGGTTATGTAGGTCTTTTGTGTTCCTTATAAAGGGTACACCAAAAAGAGTGAATTTTAGTTTATGTAAACTTGAAACCTAGGGCACTTTAAGGACTTTTATAAATAATTGAACTTGAAAGGAAAAAAAGTGAAAAGACTAACATTTTGAAGTTTTGTAGTATTTGTTGAGAAGGGGAAACTCATCAACTTAAGCATAAGTACCAAGTTCTTATTCTGAAATCGATCATTTATCATACTCACCACAGTCTACATGGTTTCTATGTTCTTCAAGCTCAGCTCAATAAAAGTGTTTTGCACTTGGCACTGCATCCCTGGGCAGATAATTACGTGGTGTTGCATCCCATCATCACAGCTTTGAGAAAGCTTGTGATTAAGCATTTTGTAATAGTTTTTTCTTTTTGACTTCGGTTTCTGGTGACTTTTATTTCTCAGTTTTCCTGAGGACTGAAAAATTAATTATTGGGAAGACATTTGAAAAAGATGATGCTTGATTAATACCTTAAACCATATAATAGGATAAACTCCTATTATAAGTGGAATAAAGATTTAAATGTAAAAAATGAAACTATGCTAGTACAAGAAAAAAACACGATGGGTTCCTTTATAAACATTTAGTGGGGAAAGCCTTTCTCTCTATGATTAAAAATTCAGAAGACATAAAACAAAAGCTTTGGCCAAGTCAACCACATATATGAAAAAATTTTTTGTAGCCAAAACTACATAAGTCAAAGGACAGTGACAAACTGGGAAAGATAATTGCTGCTCATATCTCAGGAAAAGGGCTCAACTCCTCAAAGAACTTCTAGAAACAGAAGTCCAATAATTCAATAGGAAAACAGGCAGCAAACATGAATAGATAGCTCACAGAAAAAGAAACAGAATTTCCCTTCATCGTATGTTAAGTTGCTTGACTTCACTTATAAAATCAGAAATTAAATCTGTACGGGATGTTTTGAAGGAAGGGGAACAAAATGCTATCATTTCCAACTGGGAGAATTTGGCAATATCTAGCAACAGTTCTCTGACCAAGAAAAAAAAAAAAGACCACGCAAAGCTATTTGTTGCAGCGCTATTTGTAATGGCAAAAGAAATTATTGGAAACAACCCACATTACCATCGGTTAGGGAATGGTTGAATTTGTTATGCAGCAATAGAAAACAAATATAGAAGCATGAAACAAAAAACTTGACGGAAAAGGTGGAGGGGTAAGGAAATGAAATTTTTGTATCTGTATTTATCTTTATTTCGTTTTTAATTTTAAAGCATCTAAGTATATTATCTAAGATAAAACTAAGTAAAAAGAAAACTAACAGAAAGCAACCCAACAACTGAGCACTGAAGAGTTTCTGAAGGCTGTAGTTTCTGAAGGTTCTGCTCCCTCCTCTTCAGTCCTCTGATCTCTGCAGAATCTCACAGAGTGATACAGCTCATATTCTGCTCACCTTGTGTACCACACTTTGTGTAAACAATTCCTCAAAAAGAGCAGAATGTACTAACTGCCAAAGAAAGAGTGAGTGTGGAGGAGAAAGCTTAGCTGCGGACATGGAAGGAAGAGACTGTGCCATTGAGGAAGCTTCTTCCTCCCTCTTTGGGATGATCTCCCCTGCCGACTTGAAGAACAAGGTCACCCCCAAAGAGCCATGTTTATTTATTTATTTATTTTTATTTTGGTATCATTAATCTACAATTACATGGAGAACATTATGTTTATTAGGCTCCCCCTTCACCAAGTCCCCCCCACATACCCCATTACAGTCACTGTCCATCAGCATAGTAAGATGCTATAGAGTCATTACTTGTCTTCTCTGTGTTGCACAGCCCTCCCCGTGACCCCCCCCCACATTATACATGCTAATCATAATGCCCCCTTTCTTTTTCCCTGCCCTTATCCCTCCCTTCCCATCCATCCTCCCCAGTTCCTTTCCCTTTGGTAACTGTTAGTCCATTCTTGGGTTCTGTGATTCTGCTGCTGTTTTGTTCCTTCAGTTTTTCTTTGTTCTTATACTCCACATATGAGTGAAATCATTTGGTACTTGTCTTTCTCCACCTGGCTTATTTCCCTGAGCATAATACCCACTAGCTCCATCCATGTTGTTGCAAATGGTAGGATCTGTTTTCTTCTTATGGCCGAATAATATTCCATTGTGTATATGTACCACATCTTTATCCATTCATCTACTGACAGACACTTAGGTTGCTTCCATTTCTTGGCTAATGTAAATAGTACTGCAATAAACATAGGGGTGCATCTGTCTTTTTCAAACTGGGCTGCTGTATTCTTAGGGTAAATTCCTAGAAGTGGAATTCCTGGGTCAAATGGTAAGTCTATTTTGAGCTCAAAGAGCCATGTTTTTATACTGTCAGAAAAGCCTTCTTCTGTTCTCATCAAAGACTACACTTTTGAAATATTTTGGTAATATTTATTCAGCCTCTACCAGTTATGAATATGAGCAATGGGGAAGAAGTCAATGGAGAAAGGGAAACTGATATAACAAGGTCCCTGTGAAAAATAAGGCATAGCAGGAAAACTATACAAAAAACAATTGTGCCTCTGTCAGAAATGCATGAGAACAACTCAGAAAAGGTAAACCTATAAACAAATGTGGAAATTGAGAAGAGGTTGAAGATGAAGACCCTTGGTTGCAAGGATAGAAACATGATTCAAAATGGCTCAAGTAAAAAAAGAGAGTTTATTGGATCACGTAAGTGAAAAGTCCCACGATATGATTTCGACATAGGTAGATTTAGGAGATCTAGGACTCCATCAGGACCAGATCTGCTTTCCTTGGGCTTTTACTTAAGCAGGCCCTTCCCTTATAGGGCAAAACTGGGGTTTGTGGCACCAGGCTTATTTTTTTTACTGATTAGCCATCTCCAAAGCAAAAGAAAGTTTTCCTCCCCAAAATAGTTCTGACAAGGGTTTCATGACTTTAGTTTGGTTCATATGCCCATCTCTGATTTGTTTACCATGTACTGGCCTGAGTCACATATCCAGCTTTGAAGGACATGGGAGCCAGCCCCTTGGAGCTGCATGGACTGAGAATGGGAAAGGGGCTGCTCCTCCAAGATAAACTGGGGTGTAATGGATCTGGATATGTAAAATCAACAGAAGCCCACTCTAAGGGGGAAATTCAAGAGCTATTCAATTGAGCAACATAAGAAGGTTAAAAATTCATCCTCTGGGTGCAAGGAGAAATTAAGACGAAGGGACATGAAAGTTAAGAGAGGAAAACATTTGGCATCAGTGTAGTGGGAGTCCACAGAGATTAGTAAAATAATCACTGAGCAGCTGCACGGGCCAATTAAAGTTAGATATCGTAGATTTGACATTAAGTCATTAAACCTAGTTTTTAGTGGACTCATAGCAGGAGGGAAGAAAGGATATTTTACTGTAGCTTTCTCAGGACTGGGCACTGGCCTAAGGGTGGGGAGGAATCAGGCACTTGTACAGGTCCTGGTTGAGATAGGATCCAGGCTGAGGCATGATGAAAGGGAAGCTAGATGGTGGCTGGTGGACTAAGAATTGGGGAGGGTCCAAGGACTGAAGGCCATAAGACAGATGAAAGGCAGTTTTAGTAGGAGCGGTGGAGTGCAGACAATGAAGGACATATTTTCCAGAGGTACAGGGTATGTGGGTAGAGACCTAAGGTGTAGAGTCACAGTTAGCCAGCAGTGTACAGGTGCAGATTGGGTTCTCTGGGAAGCAGATGTTAAAATGGAGTTAGGAGTGCAAAAGGCCTTTTGAGAAGTTACCGTAAGTGAAAGGAAAAGGGTAAGAAATAGGAATGGCCAGGGGGAACAACCAGGCTATATGCAGACTTGACAAACTTTGTCTTCCCAACAAGGAGTGCCCATTAGAGCCATCCTGTGTTGAGAGGGAATGGCTGGGCTTGAATCACTATCTTGCTTAGTCATCGGCTTAAGAGTCATGCAAAAGGGCATGAACTCCCCCTGAAAGCTGCAGCAGACTTGAAGGAGCCAGCAGTTGGAGGTGTCAGCTAATTGCACTCCTCACAACTGGATGGCCAGTCCTTTCTTAGAGGGGAATCTGAGCACCCCAGTACTGCTACCTCTGTGAAAATTAGAAAAGTGGCCTTGTCTAGGTATGTGGGCATGACTTAGTGAACTGACTGTACTTGGAGGTGAGAGGAGGCACCCCTCGCCTCTGGGCATACAGCTCTGCAGAGTGCAGTTTGGTGAACAAAGTAGCCCTCTTTCATTCCTTCATCTGGGCACCTTGGACAATGCCCAAACTGCATACTACAGGCAGTGACCCTGACGGACATGGTTGAAGTCAGTGGTAGTAGCAGACATCCCGCTTTCCTTCTCATCATAACCCAGATGACCTCCTTCCTCTCCCCATGCAGAAGGATCTCATCCCAGCTCCTGAATAATCCAAACCAATCTTTGTCAGGGATTGGCTCAGGAATTTGGGTTTAAACCAGTCCCTTTGTATGTTCCTTTGTTACTGATCTGGTGTGGATATATGACCTAAACTGGTCCAATCAGACATGATGGGAAGAGAGTTCTCACCCCCACCCCCAACCTCTCATCCATGGTGGAACAACAGCAAAGGGGCAAGTGGTGCCAGTTGCTCCTGGCGGCTACCCTAAACTCTTGAGGGGAGCCAGGCATTGGGTTGGGTTTACAGAGTGGAGAGGTGGAAAGAACCTCAATCCTTGCATCTTCCCTGGCATTGCAGAGCTGCTCAGTCATGCAGCCCTGAGGTCTGATCCACCCTTAATAATTCCTATTATGTAAGATCAATATCCCTATCACTTAAACCAGCCTGAGTTGGGGTTTAGATTCTCACAGCCCAAAGTATCCTAACTAACACAGGGTATTAGAGGAGTTTTCAGACCAATTAAACTGGGAGGAGCCGCAGAGTGACGGGGCAGTGGGGGGAAAAGTGCAGGGCTTGTGGCTAACAGCAGGGAGTAAGGTGGCAGACTTCCATTGAAGGTGGTAGGTAATAGTGATCTGGACAAGGGGGAGTATAAAGAGAGGGCAAACTGGTGGTTGCCATAGGGGAGGAGGGTGGAGGAAGGACAAAATAGGTGAAAGAGATAATGAGGTACAAACTTCTAATTATTAAGAGAGTAAGTCATGAGGATGAGAAGTACAGCATAGGGAATATAGTCAATATTATTGTAATAACTTTGTATGGTGACAGATGGCAACTATACTTATTGTGGTGAGCATTTTATAATGTATGTAATGGTTGAATCCCTATGTTGTACACCTGAAACTAATATAATATTGTCAACTATACTTCAATCATAAAAAGACATTTTAAAAGATGATGCTAGGGGTTGAGAAACAATGTACAGTGTGATTAAAAGCCTGGGCTCTGGACCTAGAATTCTGGCTCTACCATTTAATAGTTGTATCACCTTTGGCAACTTAATCTCTCTGGACCACAATTCCTTCATTCACTAAAACGGTGGTTGTAAGGATTTAATAAGATAATACTTATTAGACATTTAGTAAGATTCAATAACTATTACTTTAAAAACATATCAGATGAATGGAGACTGTTCCTCAAGTAAGATCACACTGTTGACCCAAAAAGTGTTTTTGGTTTTTTTTTGGTATCATTAATCTACAATTACATGAGGAACATTGTATTTACTAGGCTCCCCTCCCACCAAGTCCCCCCCACAAACCCCACTACAGTCACTGTCCATTAGTGCAGCAAGATGCTGCGGAGTCACTACTTGTCTTCTCTGTGTTGCACAGCCCTCCCCGTGCCTCCCCCCACATTATACATGCTAATTGTAATGCCCCCTTTCTTCCCCCCCACCTTATCCCTCCCTTCCCACCCATCCTCCCCAGTCCCTTTCCCTTTGGTAACTGTTAGTCCATTCTTGGGTTCTGTGATTCTGCTGCTGTTTTGTTCCTTCAGTTTTTTCTAAGCTATGTTTTGTATCCAGGAAAAAGGCTGAGATGGTTACAAAAGAGCTGGAAATGCTGCTCCTGTATAGGCGAGACTGGAAAAGAGTGAATTTGTTGCGTTTGACTTTGCCTCTTCTGTCTGGGGACTGGAAGTTGAGAGACAGGCTCAGAGCAGCTTGGGATGCAGGAGGAGCTTATCTCCCCCACTGAGTACAGGAATGGGGAGCTGAGGTGGAAGGGGTCACTGCAGTGTGGGGGAATGAGGTAACAGTTGCAGGAAGTGGGCTGGAAGGTCAGGCATGCAGGAGGTAGAGGATGGCATTTCATGAGAAGCCAGAGTGTTGAAAGGCGTTATAGACTGACCACATGAAGAGTTGGGCAGGGGTGAGAATGGCAGCTTGGGGCCTCAGCTTGGGCACTGGTGGAGAATACCCACCCTTGTGTTAGTGACCAACAGTAGCTTAAAGGAGGGGATCATATCTCCCATTTAAAGAGAATGTATTTTGTTTTCCTAACTTTGTTCATACTGTGCTGATTCATGTGGCAGAAAAAAATCAAGTGTCTGCAGTAGGCCCACTCCAGGGCATCAACCTCGGAAGTTTTCAGGGTTGTGCGGCCAGCTACCAAGGAAGGGAGGCTCACTCCTCTTTTCTCCTCTAACAGTTTGTAATCGTGTTTATGTCCAGTATGGTGAGTTCCCCTGGGAGACACCAGGAATTCTGGAGACAGTGGTGCTGCCCAGCTGTGTGTGCAGAGGTCACTCTGCTGCTCTGCTTGGGGTCAGAGAAGTAGGGAGAAGAGTCGGGGAAACACGGAGTGCCGGCATGAGAGTGTTTGCCAAGATCAAAATGTTCCCCATTGCTGTTAGCACATGAGATCTTGGAACCTGGAATCCCACAGTCCCAGCTCCAGCAGGGCCTCTGGCAACAGCCCCAGTGTCTTCAGCTACAGACACCACCTCTCTGAGTGCCAAGAAAAGCAAACACAGGCCCCAGATCTCCTGTTGCACCAACTGGAAAGAAGCCCACAGCAGAGGAGCTGAGCTGTGAGGACAATCTTCCCATAGCTCTTGATTTTCCGCCATCCTTCCCTATGTGAATGGAACAAACAAACAACACACTTGCAATAAAATTCGCAGGTGTGGCTGGTTTATATTCTGGGATTTTTTTTTTTTATCACATTCCCTATAGGACACTGGGATAGAATGGTGAATAAAGCTGGATAATGCAGTATGTCCCAGGCATTTGAGACTGAATAGGAGGGGAGGAATCCTGGAAAAGCAGAGATTTCATTCCTCTCCTGGGAGCTAGTTCTTTTTAGTGGCCCAGGATGGTGTCACACAAATGCCCTCCAGCCAACCCTTGGGAAACATTCCAATTTTCTCTTCTTAGAGACGGAGGTTGGGGGAAAGGGAGTATACTCCAAAATTCAAAGAGCAAGGCAATAAAGTGATCTTAAAATCCTGGCCATCCAAGATAGGCAGTAAATCAGAAATTCATTTGAGGGAAAACTTTTCTCAGCTTTAGGAAAAGAAAAGTAGAATTAATATCACCAAGAGTGACAAGAGCTACCAAGGAGAGGAAATGCCCATAGTTCACCGAAGAGAAATGTAAGCTATTGGTGGCACACAGGTGACTGAGGAATCTGAGGTCAGAGGAGTCTGAATTTCTAGAACAAAATCTGGAGGCTGTTAGTGACTCAAGTCTTCAGAGATTCTTGGAAGATGTAGTTTTCTAATTAAATGAAATTTAGTCCTATTTCCAGTTAGTTGCCAGGTATCTGGATTGAGATCAGTCAATACATGAATGTTGGCCTTATATAATGTATGAGGCATTGGATTTCCTCTGGATTATTCCTAAGAGCTGGTCGTCCTCCTTTAGTGTTTCCATCAACCTCTTCCATGGATACCCTCTGCCTCTACTCTTCACAATTAGGCAAATTTTCAAACATACAAAAATATAAAGAGAATAACCTAAAAGACCACCATACCCATCTCTCAACTTCAACAATTATCAACATTTTATGAATCATCTTCATTTTTCTCCCTCACTTTAAAACACATACACACATTATATTCTTTTCACCCTTAAACATAATTTCTATTTTGTTACTTCTGTTTGGTTACCATGGTCGTCTTTTCTTTTGAAAAAATTTTTTGTGAAATATACATACAAAAGAATGTTTAAAATGCACCAGGAATGCTTAAAAAAACAAAACAAAAATAAAACAAACACTCATGTATCTTCCTCCCAGCTTAAGAAATAGAACACTGATCCTTTTTCAAAAAACAAAATGGCGTTTAAATTGCAGTTCCTACTATGATGGTAAAGGATCATGGATTCTTGGCTCTTTCCCCTAAAATTGACCTGGCAGAAACTATAGAAGTGAGGACCTCACTGCTGCAGCCATCACTCCCAGAAACACTGGACTCTCAATTCTGCCACTTTCCCTCTGAGTAGTCAAACTGCCTTGCCTCCGTGCATCATTCCCTCACTACTAAAAAATCCTAGGCTGGGGCATCTGATTGGCCAAGCCTAGGTCACAAGACTGTGCCCTCTGCTAACGAGCTGGTAAAGGCAGTCTGCTCCCCTGATGATTACTCTGATGGGAGGAGGTTTTCCCTAAATAAGAAGGATATTTGGATACTGAGAACAAATATGATAAAAGTCCACTGTATTATATATCTCCAGCTCAGACCAGTCTTCTGAGCTTCAGAAGTCTGAGCTGTTATGCCCACCATTCTACTTCTCACCTCCCCTTGGCTATTCCTCAGGTGTTTCAGACTCAGCATCTTCAATTCTGAATCTGTCTTCTTTCCCAGATCTCCTTCTCCTCCTCTGTTCTTTTCCTTGGTGAATGGCATTGCCATCCATCAGTGTGTCGGTATCAGAAACCTGGAGGCCATTCTGGAATTTCCCAGTATCTTCTCTGTAAGTTTTAATATCTCTTCAGCCCACTTCCTTTGTCTCCAGTTCTACATTCCCTGCTTAAATCAGGCCTTCACCACCATTCACCAACAATTGCCTTGTCTTAGTTTAGGTTCCCCCAGAAGCAGATCCTGGAATTAAAATTTTGAGTACAAGTAATTTATTTGGGAGGTGAAGTACACAGGATAGGGAAATGTGAGAGCGAGACAAGGAAGAGAAAGCAGTCGAAGGTCTGTATCAAGACGGCTACCACTGTGCACAGCTGGAGTTTGGTCCCGTTGGAGCATAACACATGCCTCAGGCTGATATGCCTGCCCTACTCAGTCCCTGGGTGAGGGGGTGGCTGGAGCATGAATTCTCCGACACTTCCAGCCTGCCATGGGCAGCAAAGTGAGCTCCAGCGGCAAGAGAAAGCTCTTGGGTTCTGAAGTGCAGGTGCTGGCAGTTGAGCTGGTGGTGTATAGGGTAGTCCTAAGCATGAGGCCTGGTGGCTTGTGACACAGGACTCTTAATTAGCTTCCTTGCATATATAGTATCCCTCCCACTATCCTAATTTTCTGTTTTTCAGCCAAAGTGATATTTCCTTCATTTGTCTGTTGCTTACTTCTTCAGCCTGATCTCTTTTTTTCATTATTGTAGTATCATTATACAATCTTATATTGGTTTCAAATGTACAACACAGTGGTTCAACAGTTACCCATGTAATTAAATCCTCATTCCCTCTAGTGCAATTACTGTCTATGAACATAGAAAGATGTTACAGAATCATTGACTATATTCTTATGCTGTACTATTTTCCCCATGACCAACTTACATTATAAATCAGCCTGATCTCTTACTACTTCCTCTATCCCCTCACCAATACTACATTCCATTCTTACTGAACCACTTGCAGTCCCCAGAATATGACACATTCTTCCCATGCTTCTGTATCTCTGCATATGCTGGCTCTTGCCCTGAAATGCTTCTCCAGGCTCTTCTGCCTGACTGCTTCCTCACTATGGAGTTGCTGAGCATGTGGGACTCTGGGTAAACTACCAGAGTGTCAGTAAGAGCAGAGACAAAGAGAGGCAGAGGTATCTACCTGCCTGTACATCTATGTGTATGTTCCTTGTAATACGTTTCCTGCTGTTAATTTAAAAAAATAGAAATTGAAAATGACTGAATTAGACTGTCAAAATCCAGTGCCATCAAATGTTTGAAATATACAAATAACTATTAGTTCAAATTCCTCACTGCTCACCAAGCAACTTTCTGGTTTTAATATGATTTTAAAATTACCTACAGGGAAATATAGTCCATGCTAAAATGAGCATTCTTCTGTGTATATGGTCATATTTCTTATTTAAATGAATAAATTGCATTGTGATTTACATATCAGTTTCCTGTGTATTTGGTTGTCATATAGGAGTCTCCTCAAGTCCAATAACACTGGTATATTTGGAGATCAAAGTTTTAAATCTGCAAAGCTAAGGACTATACATATCTTTGACTGCTGTGATGTCACCAAAGTAATGCCTACCTGTCAGGTAATCAGCCAGTTGTTTTTTTTTTATGGTAAAAGTCCTTGATATCCTTCTGTTTAAGATGCAGTGGTTCAGGCCCAACTAATTGTTATTGATTTATTGATTTTTGAAGCCATGTTTTAAACACCAACTTCGGTATCCAAAGATGTTGCCAGTAGCTGTCAGAAGGACATTTTTTTTGTGACTTTTCTGTGAGTGCTTATACATGGAACTAAGCCATGAACATCTTTTTCAGCTCCCCCTTTGACCTACATGTTTTTGAGACTGCTGACTAGACAGGCTACACGGTTGAAAAGAATTCATCTTTGGGCAATATGCAAACTGGGTGATTCACACAGACTCTGTGGCCTTATTGAACAAGTCAGCATAGACACAATGATTGAATCCTTGATTTAAGTAGAAGGATTCACCCTCTGGGGCTGAGGCATGGCCACCCTTCCCTAATGCAGGAGGCCCAGGAAGAAAACACATTCCTGAAAGCAACCAAAGTTCCATAGGAAAGGAGAAGAGGGAGGAGGAGTGGCTGATGGCTACGCAAATAACGTCTATTACAGGTCACGTATACTATGTCTTCTTTTAGAATAATCTGTTTTAACAAGCATAAAAATTGACTTTATTATGTAATGGTGGTATTATTGAACCACATATACCTGACAACCACATATACCTCCAGAGATGTATTCAAAATACAGTTACTTACAGTTTAAGGGATTAATACAAATAATGTAGATTTAAGATATTTAAAAAATTCTTCTTCTTCTTTTGAAACCAGTCATTAAATCTCTTGTTATTGCTCAAAGCTAAAAGAAAGACCAAATTTGTGTACAAGAACTCTTATTTAATGTTTGTAAGTCTTTTTTTTAAATTTGTAAATCTTTATGTTGATTCACAATAGAAACACTGTCTTAATCTGCTTGTATGCTAACTCATATGTACTGGCCAACTCATATTCTAAATACTAATTTGGCCTTGAAAATTATTCATACACTTTTGGAGTATACAAATGCTGCACATTAATTAAACTTGACTTAGGGACAGCTTATTGGCTTCATGTAGGTTCAAAATTTAGATGTTCTTTTTCATTATGGCTGTGGGTTCCAATCGCTATTCATCTCAAGTTGTTGCAATTTAACCCCTTGTTTTGGTGTTTTAAAGACATCGATTATCTAGGAGAAGGAGAAAAGAAGACACTGGGGAATTGAAAGTGTACTAGCATTGGCTGGGGTAGCATATGTTTGGAGAAATTTCAACTTCAGAGTCCTTTGCATATAAAATAAATACATTTTTAAATACCCACATAAACAAGATAGGCTTGAAAGTTTTAAAAATTAGTATCTCCAGTCCAGTGGTCTGCTCTAAATGTTAGACTTATATTTCCTGCTCCCTGATGTTTCCTTTCCATTGGCTTGCCAAGTACTGTAGTTTATCATTATTATTATTATTATTGATATAATTATTACTGTTAGTGCCTCCCACAACCTCAGTCCACCACCCATCCCCACTCTGGTTCTGCATGGTCACCAGCTTGCTTAGTGCCAACACCATACCCAGATACCAAGCCTGAATTCCACTGTCATTTCAGAGTCTTCCCTGACCCTTACAAAAAACAGCCATTTATTTACCAATATCTTGGGCATTACACCTTCTAAATATCAGTAAAATAATTTGTTCTCTGTAAGAGATATTTTCTACTGTGGCCTGCTTTATTTATTCTGTTTTCCTTTGGAGAAGTTTCTTTCCTACAATTAGTTCAAGTGTTGTGGGTAAGGCTCCAGAGGTGAACATGGAACCCAGCCTTGCCCAATTAACATATTCCATTTTCCCGTCCTCAATGATAAGTCAGAGTGATAGAATCCCATCTCAAGTTCTTCCAATGCGATGAATACTCACAACTTTATTGGAAGTTCTGGGGCTGCTGATAGGATGGGATCTAAGCCTGGAGCTGCTTACTGGCTGTTGCAGAACCAAAGAGAAGAGAGAGAGATACTGAGCCTTGGTGACCTAAATTGAGTTCCAGGAGCCAGTCGTACCTGAAACCTGAAATCTCTGTACTTTTTGGCTCACGTTGCATTTCTGCCAGCAGTAACTGAAAATGTTCTGATGTATAACCATGTCTCTCTCCTGAAGTAATCCTTCTTTTTTTCTATTTTGATAATTCCATTCTTTCTTTGAAAGTCAGTGAAAATATTATTTCATCAGTGGAGCCCCCTGTAACACTTCCCCTACTGGGAGGTTAGACAATCCTGTGTTCTACAAAACTGAATTATGTACAAATCATTCTACAGTATAATTGTCAATCTATTTGTTAGTCTGTGGTAGACACTACTTATTGCTAATCATCCCCATTCTTTTTTTTTCTTATAGCAGAATCCCTATTTTGTTTAGAGTGGCAATATGACTAGCTTAAATACTTGTCTTTCCAGAATCCTTTGCAGATGGGGCAGCCTTGCTGCACAACTCTGGCCAGGGGACAGGAATGAATGAACTTCTCAATATAAGACTGAAATTTCAGATTCTTTCGACTATGGTTTCACTCAGAAAATTGCTACACAATTCTGGCCAGGAGACAGGAATGAATGTCTATAAGAAGTTTCTGGGACAGATTTTGTTTTCCTAATTCAGGCAGATTTCTTTTCCTCCTCTTCATTCTTTCTCTTTCATCCTTGCTGGCAAGGGGCAAGAGACTAGAGGTAGAGCTGCTACATGGCAGTCTTGAGTGACAAGCCATATGTTAGTGATAGTGGAGCAGAAAGACAGTTGGAAGAAAAGCCTGGATGACTCTGAATTGCTCACTGCTGGATCTAACTATAATCCTATTTAGTGAAGTTACTGTAACTGGATTTTCTGTTTTGTTGTTTTATTTGGATTGCATCCTGATAGTATTTATCAAAACTACCATCTTAAAGATAGAGCCTAGGACCTTATTCTGAACCCTGGGTATACCTAATGCTTGGTACATAGTAAATATTCACTCTAATGATAAAAATGGGTTTCCAGGTGATACCAGGGTTCTTGCTCACAGCGGTGAAGAATGAATTTCTCAAATGCTCAAGGGAGGCAAGTGGGAAAAAAAGGCTTTTTATTTATAGAAAGTGATAGTACAGAACTCCCAGTGCACACTGGGAGGGGGTAAGAGTGCCCGTGTCTGGGCTGTGTCTAGGGGTATATATCTCAGACTTAGCTGAGTTGGCTAACTTCTATTAGTTCCCACTGGAATGCTGTTCCTTGTTTTAACCAATCTTTTTTGTATTACTATTAAGGTATCATTGATATACAATCTTATGAAGGTTTCACATAAGCAACACTGTGGTCACTACATTCACCCATATTATCGAGTCTCCCCCCCCAACACTGTCCATCAGCATAGCAAGATGCCACAGAGTCACTACTTGTTCTTGGCCAATCTTATTGAAAGTTGTCTATGTTTCCAAAATTGGCATGCTCTTGTGACCTTTACTGCTTGCAAAAGAAAAAAACAAGGGCATTGCCACCACAGGCATTCTGTTGGTGAATATTCCTGAGGCCTTCAGTAAGTTTCCTTCTTTTGTTCTTTCCCGAGGCCCCTTATCCCATTCTAACTAGACAGGGATGCCTCTGTCTTTTCCCTGTCTCACAGCCTCACATCCATTTCAATCCTGAGATTTTATAGTTTTATTCTGTAAACTGCCTATAATGCCAGCTTTTTCTACAGCATCTACCCATGCCCTGGCCATTCTCCTGAATGTTATTTTAAAGGAAACCCCCACCCCAGGAAACAGAAGTTGGTGTCCACTTTCCTGTATTATGGGTTGCTGCTGATACTATCCTCCTTGCTTAATGAACTTCTAACCATTTATCTACATTTGTTCATGTTTCCATTTCATACATGGGACCTGTAAAGACTTCTCAATATAAGATTGAAATTTCAGATTCTTTTGACTATGGTTTCACTCAGAAAATGCTTAAAACAATAATTCTGACATAGGAATTCAATATATTAACAGCTGCCAGTTTTAGTAATCAAATATGGCTTCTTGAGAGGTTGCCCTGGGCCTCGGGTAAATTTCTTGGTCATCCTAGATAAAAATGCATTTTCTTGGGCTCTGACTTGTGCCCCCCAGAGGACTAATCAGGCTGATAGTGATGATTATTTTAATGAGCAGTAACTACTATTGGCTGAACTCTGATTCCAGAATTTCTGAAGGGAAAAAAAAAAAGAAAAGACAACCAATGGCTCCAAACCTCAGCTATTATAGCAGGAAAGAGAACTTTGTTCCATAAACTGTGCTGTTTAACTCCTACTAGTAATAAAGGAAAATTATCCAAGTATATTTCTTATTTATCAATGATATCAAATAACTTAAAAAGGGCATCTCCTAATTAACTACTGAAAGCGCAAATGGTGTAACCACTCAGGATGCAAAATTAGTTATATCCTTTTATTAGAAGTTTAGTGAAAAACAGTGATGTCTTATATTAACTATGGAAGGGCTTTTACACTATGAGAAGTAAGGACCAGAGTAGTTAGATTATCGCTAAAGTTGCTCCAAGTCATAGATGCTCATAGATAGGTTAAACATTTGTGAGAAAGACTAAAGAAATCCCCTGAGTTGGTGGCTTCTTACTGAGGTAGAAGAGCATGGAATATATCATTCAAATTGCTTTGGGCCATGTGACTTAGTCAAAGAACTTAGATTTTAGAGTTTGAACTGAAATAATGATTATACTCACCAACTTCAAACCTCTCTAAAGGACATTTGAAAAAGCCAGCAGTGCTCACCTGTGCAACCCAGGCATTGCCCTTTAAGATAAGGTACTGTTTTTAGACTTCCTTAGAGTTCATCTCATCCAAAGGCTTTTCCTTATTAAACTAATCCCTGAATATCTTCAAAACTAGCTTCTCCTACTCTTGAGCTGTCAACTAAAATCACTTCATTTGTTGAACAAATGCCACAAGGAAACCAGAGTAACAACAAAAAGGGGTAGGTTGGGTGGTGGCTGCTTTAGAAGGAATGGCCAGGGAGAGGAAGTGACTTTGGAGCTGAGATAAGTTCTTTGTAACTGGGCAAAAGGTCTGGGAGGCAAGAATTTTAGGCAGACCCAGCAAAAGTGAAGGATTTGAGAAGTTTTGGAGTAAAAGATGATTGTTGAACATCCAGGAACTCCCGTTACGGGAGCAAAGGTAGAAATAGGTGGGTGGAGTGATCTATGAGGTTTGGAGAATAGGAACGGGCAGGTCAGATGGGCCTTAGGAAAGAGTTTGAATTTATTCCAAGTGTAGTGGGAAGCTGTAGGATATGACCTGTTCTCATTTGTGTTTTTAAAAGACACACAGGTTGCTGTGTAGAAAATAGACGTTGTAAGGCAAAAATGGAAATAGGAGATGGTCAAGAGGCTACTGGGTAAGTCCAAATGAAAAATGAAGGTGGTTACACTGAAGTGATAGGAAATAGTGAGAGGTGAATGGACTCAAGATGTATTTTAGAACAGCCAACAAAACCTTTTGATGGATTGTTCATAGGTATGAGAGGAGAGAAATTGAGGCTCAAACTGAATGGATGAAATTGCTACTGAGTGAAATGGGAAGACTGGAGAATAACAGATTATTTTGTGGAGTTAGAAAAAAGAAATTCTTTGTGGGCATAGTAAGTTTGAGGTTTCTTTTCGATATCCAAGAGAAGCTGTTGGGAAGGTGAGGCTGACCTTGATAATAGTGTTTTCACTGGAAAATTGAGGAAATGAGGAGAGACACCAAAGACAAATCTTTTTAAGAAGTTTAAAATGAAGGGAAGCAGAGAGATGGTGTGACAGCCAAGACAGTTGTGGAGTTAAGGAAGGTTTGTTTTGTTTTAAGATGGAAGATATTGAAGCAGATTTGTAAATCATGAGAAGAAATTGGCAGTGCACTTCTATAAAGGGAAGAATGAAGTCCCTCAAAACAGGTGAAGAGATCAAAAGCGAAAATGGAGGGTTGATCTTTGATAAGAGCAGGAACCCTTCATCCACAGCCAGTAGAGGAGGGTAAAGAGTGTGGATATAGGTAGGAAGGGTTTTGCAGATTTGGAGGTAGGAAGATGAGGAATTACCTCTGATATCTGTATTTTTCCCAATAAATTGTGAGGCAGTATTATCAGCTAAGAGTGGTGAGAAGAGGAAGGAAATATAGGAAATTCAGGAGAGAAAATAAAGGTGTAATGTGGTAAACTGAAAATCTCAACACATAATAGGGGTTTTGGGCTGTGCTGTGTGCCCAAATGAGATTTGTGATCATGGATTTAAAGTTAAAACAACAAATACAGTTGGTTATGTGTTTTTCCTTAGGAATCTTTAGGGGATCTAATCCAGGCATGGAGTAGTTGTGGCAGTGAGTTTAATGGTATTAGAGAGTTTTACTAGGGGAACATAACAGTGAGGAGAGATTAAGCATTTGCACATTATTATAATTATAAACAATTATAGGACATTAGGATGTGATGAATGGTGAGAAAGCAATGGGGCTAATGGATCAGAGATCTCTATGAGGTCCAAGACTTACTGTGGAGAGAGCACTTGAGTAAGTAAGTGGAAATCTTCTGGGAAATTATTAACATAAAGGGTTGTTCATGACCCACCCTCAAGGATTCTGATTCTCATAGCTTCGGGGTGACTTGGGAATGAACAAGGGTTTCCTCCTCCTCTAATCAGTGTCCTTTATTTCAGTTTGGAGGAATAAATATCACCCTTATATGTATATGGTCACAAGTGATAAAAAGAAACAACAGCCAAACAACCTAAAATACAAATTCCCTATCACCCACTTCTACCCATTTATAGATTAAAAACATGGCAAGGTGTCACTTATGGCCTAATGAGATAAAAATAATTTTCTTTGTACCAGTCAACAAAAACATTATGACAAAACAATTTCAGAAAAAGTCCTATAAGTAACAAAGTATGTTTGTGATACACAACACTAGTTCTTAGTCTTGCTGAATTTTGTACCCAGAAATTGCCAGGGCCATCCCAGGAGCCAGTGGAAGGTCAGCTTCATGTGAGGTCTCATTTGGATGGGCCTTTCTGCACTGGCTTCCTGTAGGCATAGGAACCAGAGAGAGAAGCTCCCAGGTTATAGAGTCAATGTTGGGCCTCTTACCTGCCTGGCCACAAAGTAACCAAGTATCAGAAAACAAATGTGAAATCAAAGGAAAATCAGGGAAAATGTTAAGTAGTGTTCAGCTATGGCTGAATCTGAAAGTTATGAGTACCAAGTAAAGTCAAATATGATTAAAAAACTTACAGAACTTTTTCAAGCAGGGCATTCCCTGCTTACTTCCATCACTGTGGGCAACACGGTGAGCAGAAACTTAAAAAAAAGAGAAAAGAAAGAAAGAAAAAGAATATAAACATGTTTAAAAGAAAATAAACTGCAAGACTTTAAAAATGCCTAAGGATGCTTTCTGTTAGTTTTAGTCTAAAATGGAATTTATCAACAAGAGATGAAAATGATCAAACAGTGGCCTAAAGGGTAAACTTGAATGTAACCACAGTGAATATTCACTGGGACAATAATCCTAACTGTTAACATGACTTCATTTTCATTGTTACAAACATTTGGTTTAACTTAATCCCCAGTTCCTTAAAGGAATTACTGCCAAAAGGAATCTCATTGATAAGAGCTAATGCATTGGTTACTTTTACAATGATCCCTTTTTAACTGTTGACTTAGTGGTATTGTTTGTCGTGGAAAAGATTACTTGTATTATCATTGTTATCAATCTCAGTGAAGTTCAGAGATATTTGCTTGTGTTCACTACAGCTTATTCCTTTGTTGGTTAGAATCCACATGTGTGAATAAGAGGCCAGAGGTTCAGCTGATGCCACATTTTTATTGGTGGACAGTGTAACTGTGATTGGATCTGTTGAAAGTGTTTGGCTCAGCTTTCAATCCAGATTCTTTCAACTAAAGGTAACAGGCAAGAAGAAGCAGAAACAAAATGCACAGTGAACTCATTAAAAATGTTTTTCTATGATCACACGTGTTTGGAAGTGCTGGGGGTCGGGTGGTGGGTAGGGGCTCTCCAGGGCTTCCTTTCAGCTTCTCAGATATTCCCCAGACTCAGATAGATTGGCAAGTATCTCACAACATCGCAGAACTACAAAGAAAACACAAATTACAAAGCATCGCTAGACTCCTTGGAATTGAGCATTTCAGTGAAATAATGTAACATGGTAGAAAGGTCTTTGACCAGAAAGAAATTCAGGAAATGTAGGTTGAGCCTCAGGTCTGTCATCAAAAGGAAAAGTCATCTTGGCCAAGTCATTTTTATCTGGGCCTCAGTTTCCTACTCTATCAAATGAGAGAGGTCTTGTATATCAATGGTTTGCAAACAGTGCTCCTCTGGGCCCTTCAGGAAAGGGGCAGATGGGGGGTACTACCAGGCATACTGTTTATTTTAGATATTGGGGCCTTCTTTGAAGAAAGAGTTCTGCCATCAAACAATTTCACAAACTGCTAGATAACATGTTCTTGAAGGTCTCTGAAAGAATGAATGCTTTGAATTCACAGCAGTGGTTTCCAAATATTCTGAACACACATACTAACCAGTAAAAATATTTTTGCCTTGTATTCCAAAAATGAATATTCATAAATGACATATGTATGTTATGTAAAATATCTGTTGTAAAACATTTGCCTCAGAAATGTCAAAATGGAGGTAAAGGAAAACTTTTAAAGTAAATCATAAATTTGTGTTTTTAACAGTTAAACCTTTCATTATCAATAATGATACTTTTATTGTATAACATTAATATTAACATTAAGGTTTTAGTTAAATTAATTGCAATCTGATTTTGTCATATCTGACTGGTTGATTATTATTCTTAACATTACTGGGTGGTAATGTGGGCAGCACTTGTTAATTTTTACTACTACAGTAAGACTTATGATAGAGTTTCAATATTACTATTGCTCTCTGTCAGTATCTGCAAACAAAAATTAAATGAACAGCTATAGCCCTAAGGTTTTCTGAATGATTCACAGATCATAAAATGTTGGAAGATGGTAAATTCTGTGATCTCAATACCAGACAGAATAATCCACTCTGGCTAGTTCAAGTGGAAAAGTTTTATTAAAAGATAATGGGTAGTTTACAGATCTCTGGGATGACCAAAGAACTTGGTAGGCTTAGGTATTTTACAAAACAAGTAGAAGAAATGCTCTCCCACAGCACAGGCCTGCCTAGCAAAACATGGTGGCTTTCTCTGCCTGCTTTCCAACACGATGCTTAGGACTGTATGCCAGAAACTCCTGCATAATTGCCCTAGGAGTTTTAGATACCTCTGCCTCTGGGACTGCCTCCAGTTGCCTCCTACTGACCACTGCCTCACATGCTCACTCCACATCCATATCTCTGTAGGTATATGTGCTATTAGGAGACCACAGCAATCCTAATTGCAGTTAACAGGGTGGGTCTAGCCATGCTGTTCCCTAAGAACTCCTAGTAAGGAGATGGCTTAGAGTGAAGAAAGAATTAATCCCCTTCTTAGGAGGGGCCAGAGTCCAAACCACCATGTCCATGAAGGCAAAGCTTGGCTGGTAATATGGACTGGAATTGGTTTTCGGTCCTAAACAAGAGGGTAGAGTGGGCACCAGGGTTTCTGGGTAGCAGGAGTACTCAGCTTCTAGTGAGTGGCTTGGGTGCTTTAGGTTAGGTGGGCCTTTCCGAGTAATTAAGAGGTAAGGGAGAGGCAAGTTCCAGCCCCAAGAAAGAAGGTGAGTGGCAGTAATGAGTTGGGAGCTCACAGTTCTCAGCCAATCAGTTTGGCTCAGGCCTGGGCCAGAACAGAAGGTCAGTGAGATAGACTCAACACACAGGGTGAAGGCCAGATGCTCAAAACTATGTCCAGAAGCTGAAATCCACTTGAAGTACATTTTTTAAATTAAAGTATCATTGATATAAAGTCTTATGAAGGTTTCTCATGAATAACATTGTGGTTTCAACATTTACCCATATTATCAAGTCCTCACCTCCCCCCATTGCATTCACTGTCTGTCAGTGTAGTAAGATGTTATAGAGTCATTACTTTTCTTCTCCGTGTTGTATTGCCTTCCCTGTGACCTACCTATACTGTGACTGAGAATTATAGTGTTCCTTAATCCCCCTTCACCCTCCCTCCCCAAGCACCCTCTCCAACCCCTTCCCTTTGTTTACCACTTGTCCCTTCTTGGTGTCTGTTAGTCCACTGCTATTTTGTTCCTTCAGTCTTGCTTTGTTGTTACACTCCACAAATGAATGAAATCATCTGGTATTTGTCTTTCTCTGACTGGCTTATTTCACTGAACAAAATACCCTCTAGATCCATCCATGTTGTTGCAAATGGGAGGATTTCTTTTCTTCTTATGGCTGAATAATATTCCAGTGTATATATGAACTACATCATTTTATCCATTCGTCTATTGATGGACACTTAGGTTGCTTCCATATCTTGGCTATTGTAAATAGTGCAGTGATAAACAGGGTCTTTGTGAATTAGGGATCTTGCTTTCTTTGGGTAAATTCCTAGGAGTGCAATTACTGGGTCAAATGGTATTTCTATTTTTAGTTTTTTGAGGAACCTCCATATTGCTTTCCACAATGATTGAACGAATTTACATTCCCACCAACAGTGGGGGATGGTTCCCCTTTCTCTGCATCTCCGCCAGCATTTGTTGTTTCTTGTTTTTTGGATGTTGGCCATCCAAACTGGTATGAGGTGATATTTCATTGTGGTTTTAATTTGCATTTCTTGATGATTAATGATGTGGAGCATCTTTTCATTTACCTCTTGGCCATTCAAATTTCTTCTTTGGAGAAGTGTCTGTTCAGATCCTCTGCCCATTTTTTAATTGGACTATTTGTTTTTTGGGTGTTAAGGCATGTGAGTTCTTTATATATTTTAGATGTTAACCTCTTATTGGATAAGTCATTTATGAATATATTCTCCCATATTGTAGGATGCCTTTTTGTCCTTTGCTGTACAGAAGCTTTTTAGCTCAATGTAATCCCATTTGTTCATTTTTTATTTTGTTTCCCTTGCCTGAGGAGATGTGTTCAGGAAAAAGTTGCTCATGTTTATATTCAAGAGATTTTTGCCCATATTTTCTTCTATGAGTTTTAGGTTTTCATGACTTATATTCAGGTCTTTGATCCATTTTGAGTTTACTTTTGTGTATGGAGTTAGACAATAATCCAGTTTCATTCTCTTACATGTAGCTGTCTAGTTTTACTAACACCAGTTGTTGAAGAGGCTGTCTTTTCCACATTGTATATTTATGGCTCCTTTATCATATATTCATTTGCCATATATGCGTGGGTTTATATCTGGGCCCTCTATTCTGTTTCACTGATCTGTGGGTCTGTTCTTGTGCGAGTACAGACCCTATTTGTTTTGATTACTGTGGCTTTGCAGTAGAGCTTAGAGTTATGGAGCATAATCCCTCCAGCTTTGTTTTTCCTTCTCAGGATTGCTTTGACTATTCAGGGTTTTTTGTGGTTCCATATGAATTTTAGAACTATTTGTTCCAGTTCATTGAAAAATGCTGTTGGTATTTGGATAGGGATTGCATTGAATCTGTAGATTGCTTTAGGCAGGATGGCCATTTTGACAAGATTAATTCTTCCTACCCAAGAGCATGGAATATTATTTCCATTTATTGTTGTCTTCTTTAGTTTCTCTTAAGAGTGTCTTGTAGTTTTCAGAGTATAGGTCTTTCATCTCCTTGGTTATTCCTAGGTATTTTATTCTTTTTGATGCAATTGTGAATGGAATTGTTTTTCTGATTTCTCTTTCTGCTAGTTTATTGTTAGCGTATAGGAATGCAACAGATTTCTGTGTATTAATTTTGTGTCCTGCAACTTTGCTGAATTCAGTTATTTTAGTAGTTTTGGGGTCGATTCTTTAGGGTATGTACAGTATCATGTCATCTGCAAACACTGACAGTTTAACTTCTTCCTTACCAATTTGGATGCCTTCTATTTCTTTGTGTTGTCTGATTGCTGTAGCTAGGACCTCCAATTCTATGTTGAATAAAAGTGGAGAGAGTGGACATACTTGTTTTGTTCCCAATCTTACAGGAAAAGTTTTCAGCTTTTCACTGTTAAGTATAATGTTGGCTGTGGGTTTGTTGTATAGTGCGTTTATTATGTTGAGGTACATATTCTCAATACCCATTTCGTTGAGAGTTTTTACATTGAATGGGTGTTGAATTTTGTTGAATGCTCTTTCAGCATCTATGGAGATGATCATGTGGTTTTTGTCCTTTTTGTTGATGTGGTGTACGATGTTGATTGATTATTGAATATTGAACCATCCTTTCATCCCTGGAATAAGTCCCACTTGATCATGGTGGATGATCTTTTTTATGTATTTTTTTAAATTCAGTTTGCTAACATTTTGCATCTATTTTCATCAGGGATATTGGTCTGTAATTTTCTTTTTTTGTGGTGTTTTTGTCTGGTTTTGGTATTAGAATGATTCTTGCCTCATAGAATGAGTTTGGAAGTATTCCCTCTTCTTCTACTTTTTGGAATACTTAGAGAATGGGTATTAGTTCTTTAAATGTTTGATAAAATTCAGCCATGAAGCCATCTGGGTTTGGGGTTTTGTTCTTAGGTAGTTTTTTTTTTTATTACCAGTTTGATTTCTTTGCTGGTAATTGGTCTGTTCAGATTTTCTGTTTCTTCTTGGGTCAGTCTTGGAAGAGGTTGCATTTTTCTAGAAAGTTGTCCATTTATTCTAGGTTGTCCAATTTTTTGGCATATAATTTTTCATAGTATTCTCTAATTATTCTTTGTATTTCCATGGTGTCCATTGTGATTTTTCCTTTTTCATTTCTTATTCTGTTTATGTGTGTACACTTTCTTTCCTTCTTGATAAGTCTGGCTAGGGGTTTATCTATTTTGTTTATTTTCTCAAAAAACCAGCTCCTGGTTTCATCGATTGTTTCTATTGTTTTATTCTTCATGGTTTTATTTATTTCTGCTTTGACCTTTATTATGTCCCTCCTACTGATGTTGGGTGTCATCTGTTCTTCTTTTTTTAGGTTCATTAATTGTGGGTTTTGACTGTTCATTAGGTTTGTTCTTGTTTCTTGAGATAAACCTGTATTGCTGTATACTTTCCTCTTTGAACTGCCTTTGCTGTGTCCCACAGGTTTTGGGTTGCTGAGTTATTGTTTTCATTTGTCTCCATATATTCGTTGATCTCTGTTTTTAGTTGATCATTGATCCACTGATTATTTAGGAACATGTTGTTTAGCCTCCATGTGTTTATGGGCTTTTTTGTTTTCTTTGATAATTTATTTCTAGTTTCATACCGTTACGGTCTGAGAAGCTGGTTGGCACAATTTCAATAGTTTTGAATTTATTGAGGCTCTTTTTATGGTCTAGTATGTGATCTATTCTAGAAAACTTTCCATGTACACTTGAGAAGAATGTGTATTCTTCTGCTTTTGGGTGGAGTGTTCTGTAGATGTCTTTTAGGTCCATCTGTTCTAATGTGTTGTTCAGTGCCTCTCTATCCTTATTTATTTTCTGTCTGATTGATCTATCTTTTGGTGTGATTGGTGGATTAAAGCCTCCTAAAATGAATGTATTGCATTCTCTTTTCCCCTTTAAATCTGTGAGTATTTGTTTCACATATTTAGGTGTTCCTGTATTTAGTGAAGAAATATTGATTAACGGTTATATCCTCTTGTTGGACTGACCCCTTTATCATTATGTAATGACCTTTGTCTCTTGTTACTTTCTTTGTTTTGATATCTATTTGTCTGATAAAAGTACTGCTACTCCTGCTTTTTTCTTCCTATTATTTGCATGAAATATCTTTTTCTATCCCTTCACTTTTAGTCAGTGTATGTCTTTGGGTTTGAAATGAATCTCTTCTAGGCAGCATTTAGATGGGTTTTGTTTTTTTATCCATTCTGCAACTCTTTGTCTTTTGATTGGTGCATTCAGTTCATTTACATTTAGGGTGGTAATCGATACATATGTATTTATTGTCTTTGTAGGCTTTAGATTTGTAGTTACCAAAGGTTTAAGGGTAGCTTTCTTACTTTCTAACAATCTATCTTAAATCACTTGTTACTCTATTTCAAACACAATCTAAAGGTTCTTTTTTCCCCCTCTCCTTCGTCTTCCTTTTCCACTCTTTATATATTAGGTGTCACATTCTGTGTCCTTGTGTATTCCTTGACTAACTTTGTGAGTAGTTGATTTAATTTTATATTTGCTTAGTAATTAATTGGTCTACTTCCTTTACTGTGGGTTTGTTTTGACAGCTATTTAGCCTTAGGAGCATTTCCATTATAAGTGATCTTTTATGTCTCTCTGGCTGCTTTCAATACTCTCTCCTTGTCCTTAATCTTTGCCATTTTAATTATTATATGTCTGGTGTTGTCTTCCAAGGGTTCCTTGTGTTGGGAGATATCTGCACTTCTGTGACCTGAGTGACTATTTCCTTCCCCAGACTGGGGAAGTTTTCAACAATTATTTCCTCAAAGAGACTTTCTATCTCATTGTCTCTCTCTCCTTCTTCTAGTACCACTAAAATGTGAATATTGTTCCATTTGGATTGGTCACACAGCTCTCTTATTCTTTCATTTCTAGAGATCCATTTTTTTCTCTGTTCCTCAGCTTTGTTTTCCTGTTCTCAAATTTCTATTTCATTTACCATCTCTTCTACCTCATCTAATCTACTTTTAAATTCCTCTATTGTATGTTTCATATCAAAAACTATATTTGTTGAAGTCTTCCCTGAGATCTTGAATAGTTTTCTGTAGCTTCGTGAGTGTGTTTATGACTTTCATTTTGAAATCTTTATCAAGAAGATTGGTGATTTCAGTTTCACTAAGCTCTCTTTCTTGCATTTTTTCTTGAATTTTTTGTTTTATACCACATTATTCTATCTTTTTATTTTTTTTAGCATTTCTTTTGGGATAACAGATTTGTGAAGGAGGCTCCCTCTAGTGTCCAGAAACTCAATTTCCTGTCTGGAGCCCAGCTGTTGGTGTGTAGTGGGTGTAGCACCTTTATGTCTTGCTTCTGGTGGTCTGATTTCAGATGGGCTGTGTGGGCCACCAGCTGATCATGGGATTGGGGAGAATACTCTCTGGAGTTGCCGTGGGTGGAGCTGCCTTCCCTCCAGCTTGCTGCAATGGTGAGGGAGCAGGCGAGCAGGACAAGTGCCTGACTGGAGGAAAGACCTCTCTGGGCTGGGCTGCACATGCGCACTGGGCTGTGGGGCTGGAGCTGCCCTCTGCCCCGCCTGCTGCAATGGGGGCGCTGGCAAACAGGACTGGCACCTGCTGGGGGGAAAAAGCCCTTAGGGCTGGCTCTTGCATGCAACTTCCCTCCTGGCCCAAAATAGGGCTGAGCAGACTGCGGATTCTCCCACTTCCTACCTGGGAGTAATGTTTGATTTTACTGCCAGCTGGCAGCCCACACGCCACTGCGAGGAGTCTTTGGGCAATGCTGCCAGTGAGGGGGATGAAGCATCTGAAGCTCCTCAGGATTCCCAACCTGTTGGGCTGAGGGTGGGCTGTGGAGGTATTGTTCACCTGACCTTTCTCCTAAACAGAGAGCACTATGCAATCCTGGCCCCTTTGGCACCCCTCTCACTGCTGGGAAGTCTTTCAGACTGCCCACTCTTCTTTTTTCTGGGGGGCCAGTAGAGCATGCCTATCCAAGTGTTCCACCCATCTCTGTTGTCCAACCCCACTAATCACTAGAGCACCATGCAATGTGGGCTTGTGTTCTCAGAGAAGATCTCCAGGGCTAGGTGTTCAGGGTCCTGGGCTTCTCCTCCCTCCCTGCTCTGTTCTTCTTCCTCCTGCCTGTGGGCCTGGGTTGGGGGAAGGCTTGGGTCCCTTGGGAGGAATTACAGTTTTGTCACTTTACCCTTTTCTGTAAGGTCTTCTCTTCTTCCTCAGATGTAGGTGGTCAGTTCTGCAGTCTTCTGGTTGACTTCAGGCCTAATTATATTTGCTGCATTTTGATGTTCTATGTAATTTTGGGAGGAGGTTTTGGCTTCTCTCCCTACATCATCATCTTTTTTCCCCAGACACTCTGAAGCACATTTTTGATTCCAGATGTGGGAGCAGCACCCTTGCATGAAGCTAGGTCTCAAAGAGTAACACTGTCAGTGACAGACTTGTCTAGAAAGTCATCAGCTCACTAGAAAAAGATAAAAAGGAAGCTCCTATCTCATCTGACCTCTGGGTTAAAAAGAAGATAAGCCTCCCCTGACAATTCTTCCCAACAGGCCTATTATCACTTATATCTATATTTCTAATTATGCTTCCTCCATGCTTTGGAAAACCCAGGCTGCTAAACAAGTTTAAACATTGGTGATATTTCTGGGTATCTGCTAACAGCAAATGTAAAACTACTCTGGAAGTGTAAGTCTTCAAATAATTTTAAACATGATTCCTTTAAAGTCTAGTTGAAGGAGAACTAACAATCTAAAAATTCTAAAATATGGGAAAACAATTTATTTGAGCAATGGTCAGTAGACACAACAAATGGCAAAATTAGACCTCTAGAAATTTCAGATAATAGAACTGTCAGATAAAGGAAATATGTTTAAAACATTAAAAACTTAACCTTGATACCAAAAATAAGAAGACAAGATAAAGTGTGAAAGATTAAAGGGCACATTTTTTAAAAGAACCAATAAAAATTATAGAATTTAAAAGACATAATTGAGATGGAAAAAAATTAATCAACAGGTTAAATAATTGTTGATTAGTCACAGCTAAAGAGAATCAGAACTTGGATATAGATCTGAGGAAATTATTCAGAATTAAGCATAGAGAGATTAAAGACAAAATTTATGAAAGAGAGGCAAAGAAATGTAGAAGATTACATAAAAAGATCTAACATATCTAATCAGAAAGTGATAAAGAACAAATTCAAAGACTGACAGAGATGCAGTATTAAAAATGTAATTGAAAAACAAAATCTTTACATTTTGTAAAGAAAGGTCCACTAGTTCTTCATAAGATGACTTTTAGCACTGGAGGACAAGAACTGCATACAAATATACATATTTAGTCTATTAAGAAAGATCACAGAGGTACAAACAAAACCAACATGTAAGAAAGAGATTCCATAGGAGGTTGGTGATGGGAGAGATTGCTTCCAGCTGGGAGAAGAATATCAACAGTCTACTATTTGAGGAGGTGATGTTTGTCTCAGATCTCCAAAGATGAGTAGACTGGACATATGAAGAGGAGCTGTAATCCATCCACTACCTGCTTAATCTTCCTAAGACACAGTTCTTATAATGTCATCCCTTATCTAGAAATTTCAAGATCTCAATTATTTTCAAAATAAAGCCCGAAATTTTTGCTTTTTGTTCAGTCTCCCATGGCATGTGCCCAACCTATTTGTGCAAAGCTATTTCCCATGAAGTCTATTCTTGAGTGCCATAACTCAGGCAAATTAAGAGTTGTACCACTTCTGGTTCATGGCTCATGCTTTCCCACCTCTCTGCTGTTTGCTCTATCTAGAAGTCCTTTGAATTAAAGGCAAAAATTTGGGGCTTTATCTTGAAAATAAAGAATCTTGAAGAGTCTGAGTAGGAGAATGAGTATTACCAGAATTGTGTTTTTGGAAGATTAATCAAGCAGTGGTGTGTAGGGTGGGCTAGACGAGGACGTTTCTGGAGCTAAGGTGTCCATAGTCATGACTAACATGTTGTACCCCTCTGGGAGGCACAATGGACACCAGATTTTGTCCATTCAGTGTGATGAAGATTCTGCATGATGATTCTGTAGACACTCTGGACACAAATGTTGTTAAAAGCTCAGCATAACATTAGCACACAGAAACAGATGCATCAAAATAATATTCAGTACCTTGGCTTGTCTGTATTGGTGCTTCCACAGCCAGAGTGAAGCTGTCTCCTAGAACCCTTAAGAATGCCAAATGTTCTGATGAGTTCAATACATACAAATTCAAAGTTTCAGTTCAATGACAACTAGCAAAGTGAAAATCTGGATATGAGTTGATAGGTAATATTTTTGCCCATGGACTATTACTTTTATATCAGTATATCTACTTTTAGAATTGTTCTTCAGTTTCTTTAGGCAATGGAAAATTCTTCCCTAGTTTGGAAAGTATTTTTTAGGAGTGCTTATAGGGTTTATTAAAAAATTTCTCTACTGAAGCCCAGTACAAGAACATTGTATGTATAAAACATTTGAAGTCTAAATCCTAGCATATGTTAGACTTCTAGTACCTCTACATGATCCCTCAAAACAGCTAATTCACCAGATCAGTTCCAGCAGTTTCTTCTGTGTACAATTGATTCTCTGCACAGAAAATGTTTCTTTCCCAGCCTCAGAATGGCGGTATGCTTCCTTATCTGAACATTTGAAAATGGACTGCTTATAAAATATTTGCTGCAGGACATGCATCATCATTTTAAAAAGTAGAGCTTTACCTCCATAGGTATGTTTCTAGGAATAGTGAATATAAATCAAATTTTCGTGAGTCAAATAATATTTTAAATGTCCTAGGGGAACTCATTATTTAATGGAGTAGCATGAAGCGAATAATCACATTGTTATGTGGCTTTTCATAAAGCAGGGCACACCTGTATCACACTGTGTCATAGCTATGGGACTTCACACTGCATAGCTGAGTTGGAGGGTAGCTAGGTCTGCCTTGGACCCAAGCCAAATGAATTAAGTTATTGAGTACTGTGGGTCTTGTTACAAGGTGGTCTCCTTTATAAACTGTCTCAGCATGGGTCCTATAGTTTTTACTTTAAAAAATTGTGGAAAATCTGCTGTAAGTTTAATTGTACGTTAAGCAAATTAACTTGCTTTGATAGTGTCTAATATTTTCTCATGTCAACTATGATTTGAGTAAAGAATTTTAAAGTACTGTATGTGTAAATTTCACAAATCTTCTATTTCAGCAGGAATCTAGACTCAATCAGTAGTTTTATGTATTGAAAATAAGGGTAACAACTAGATTCATGAAAAGTAAAATTTAAAAATGCTAAATAAACAAAAAAACATGCAAAAATTTAAAAAATATTTTAAGAAAAGAAAGACCACTTACTAATTTTACTAGAAACCACTTTTTCCTTCAGTTGTCTGTGTGGCTTCCATCTCAGGGAGAGAATATGGTGACATAGACACATTAGACATCTTCAAATTATGACTTCGTAGGTATTGTTCAGAGAGACTTGCAGTCAGATGGGCAGGGGAGGAGCGATGCTTCTGGAGTGAGTCTCAGTGGCCTTTGTCATGTGGTTCAGGTCCTATTGCCTCAGGCTCTCTGGGAAATGATCAGGACCCTGCTTGTATGCAATGAGCTGGGTATATCCTTGATTCATATTGAGAGCAGGCACAGTACATGAGAATCTCTTAAAAATATGTAGCTAAAATTCAGTCACCCTCCAGGCCCCCACACAACCACTGATGCCCATTCAAACTGCAGTGTTAAGATCTACTTGCACCAGCTAGTTTTATATATACTAAAGGCTTGAGGCTTCAGCTATTTGAGAGGACAGTCTGATGAGCAAAGAGAAAATATTGCATTACAGATGGGAATATGAAGGCAGTGTCCAAGATCCCTGACCACAACCCCCCTTCAAAACACACACACACACACACACACACACACACACACACACACACACACACACAATGTAAGACTTATCATTATGCCAAGGTACAGAAGGTTAAAGCTTGGAGTTCAAAATAGCTGTTTGTTAAATTTCTACTATGTAGCAGGCACTACTACATAATAGGCATTTTGAATACAGTATCTTTAACTTTCACAGTAATCCTGCAAGGTATACATAATTAGTCTCACCATACAGAGGAAAAAAGAGGGACTCAGAGGCACTCAGTAACTTGCCTAAAGTTACACAACTAGTAAAAGGTCGAACTGGGATTTGAACTCCAGAGGCTTGACTCTTAAGGTCCTTCTACTCTATCTTGCTGTCTGTCTCAGAGTTTTATCTAATGTATAATGGCCCTGAAATCAAATACTGCTGTCTTTTCCTGACATTGGCAACCATGGTTTCCAAAAGAATTCCAGGCTCTTTTGTTATTTTTGTAGACCCTGAAAAAGGCTCACTTAATTTTATTTTACAAACTCTAACTTTAACTTTGAAGACCTCAACTTTCACTCAGAATGATGACAGCTTCCGGGCTCAAGGACCAACTCTCTAAGTCACAAAATTAGAGTATGCAGATGTCACACAAGACCCCTGAAATCTTCCTATCCCAGATTAAAAACCTTTTCTGTACAGAATTTCACAGAGGAGAAAACTAGGACCCAGGTGTTCATATGGAGCTCTTAAAATTTAGCTGTTGTCTAGGTTCAGGATGTTACGTGTGTGATGAGCTCAAAAAACTTACAGAGAGAGACGACATACTAAGTGCCTAGTTATATAAAGTGTTGTGCTAGCTGATGGAAAGGGGACTGAGGGGTGAGAAAAAGAGGTAAGTTACTTTAGTTTTACAGATCACAAAGCATATTTATACATTAATCCCATGCGGGAAGGAATGACCCTTGCTGCAGTGAGAAAACAAAGCTTAGAGAATGTAAGGCATGGCCTTCTTCAAAAAGCCTATTGCTGAGAGGGGAAAGAAGATGTGGAAACAAAAAACCCTCATATAAGGAGGGAGAAATAATTATCATAGACTTGACAGCAAAATACTGGGGGGTAAGAGGAAAGTGGAGGAGGGTATCAATCTGACCAGAATCCAGAAAGGCCTCACGGGTGCCATTTGGCCTCTGAGTCCAGTGGTCAATGTATGAAAGGGGCAGGAGTTTCTGCAATAGGCCAGAAGAGTTGTAACTTTTGAAGGGATATGTTTATGGACTCCAATCTTGCCCATAACCAAGTCAGACAGCAGAATTTGAAATGAGGTTCAGTCATGCAGGTATCCTCATTTAAGACGAAAGAAAACGTGGTCGGGCACATTCTAGAGCAATGCCTCTCACACTTCAGTGTTCAAGCGAATCACCTGTTAAAATGCCCATTTTGATTTAGTAGGTCTGGGTTGGGAATCTGAGATTCTGTATTTCTAATGAAGTCCAGACAATGCTTGATGTTGCTGGTTCGCAGGCCATGCTTGGAGGGGCATCCACTTCACCTGGGAGCATGTTAGAAATGCAGAATGTTTGGTTTCACTCCAGACTTAATCAGAATTCGCATTTAAACAAGATCCCCAAGGCGTTCACATACATATTTAACTTTTCTAGGTTGTCCTTTGTTCAGTAGAAGGGCCCCGAAGAGGTCCAAGCTTCCCTGGGCATCACACGCCAGCAGTCTGGTTTTTCTCCGGAGTTCTTGTTCCCACCGGCAGAGATTTGTGGCCCGTGAAGTTGCTCCTCCTGATTCTTAACCAGTAGCAACTACGGGAGTTGATCGCCTCATAATCCTCCTTACTGGGTTCCTTTCCACCCCTACCCGCGATTCCCCGGGGCGCTCCAGCTGTTTCCCACCCCCACGTCCAGGCGGCTACTGTGCACAGCTGGAGCTCCGTGCCGCAGGCCTCCCGAAGCTGCCGCAGCTGGGTATGCCAGGCGGGGGCGCCGCAGGCTAGGCTGTGCGGGTGGAAGCTGAGCCACCCCGGAGAGGGCGGTGCAGCGACAGGCGGGGGAACGCGAGCTTTGCATCTGGTGCCAACCAGCTCTGTCCTGGCGCAGCCCCACATTCCCACACCGCGGGAGCGGCGGCTTGCTACCTGGGAGGCGGCGCGCTTCACCCCAACCTGTATTTCATAAACCCGTCGGGAAAGAGTTCCCAGCTTGGAGGACTAGTAATCATCCCGACCTTCCCTTGAAATAACTGCTGATTATAATCCCTGAGCTGGGCGAGGGCCCCGGGGACCTAGATTTTAAGTCGACTATTTAATATCATTATCATTATTAAAAGCCAGCCACAGAGCCCTCCTTCCCCCCTTTCCCTTATATACACTTATGAAGTTGCGGGGGTGGGGGGTGGGGGGGTGGCGGTGTTGAACAACCAGAGCAGAGCTGTAAAACCTAACGATTTGCTAAGAAATCCGGGACCGAAAACGCAATTTACAAAACAGCGAGTTTTACAAGGTAGAGAAGGTAACTGGGTGGAAAACGCACGGCTGCTCAACCCCCGCCGCGCGTGCTCGCCCGAGCTGGCTGTTTCTGAGCGCGCCTCTCCCGGACCGCTCCGCGGGGGCAGAGGGAGGATTTCGCAGGAAGAGGAGGCTGTCTCGATGCCTCGGACCCCGTTGTTCGCGGGCACCCCCGCCGCGCTCTGTCCCCTGCGGCCGTTGGCGTTGCCTGCCCGGCAGGTCGCGGAAGCCGAGGTTGCCCGCGCCTCGCCGTACCCGCGCTCTCTCCTCGTGGGCGTTCGAAGCGCTCACTTCACCGCGGGCTTCCTTTCTGGGCAAAGCGCAGCAGACCACTCAAAATTAACACCTCCATGCACCTCTGCTGTGGGGATGTGCGCGTTTCCCTTGAGAATGTGTTTGAGTGTGTGTTTCCCCGAGAATGTCAGACTAAATAGTCTTAACATTTATTAACGCCTATGTGTTCTGTTTCGAGGGTTATCGGGTTTGTCCAAACTTCTGTGTATGCGCGCGTGTATTTGTTTGTGTGTGTGTGTGTGTGTGTGTGTGTGTGTGTGTGTGTGTGTGTGTGTATGGGCGCGCGCGCGGGTCTCCACCCTCCTCTCGTCTCCTTACCCCGCCCGTGCAGGGAGAAGTAGTCCTATATAGCGATGATAAATATCCCTGTTGATCACTTGATTGATTACCTCCCTGAAAGGTCACGCGGGCTCGCAGTAATTTCCTTTTGCCTAAGGCTCCCTTTTCACTTTTACTACGGCACGACAGCTCCGAGTACACGGGATCTTTATTTTTTATTTTAACCCCTAAATGCAACCCCTCCCGAAAACAATGCAGACAAGAAAAATCGAATAAAATCAACTCGAGACCTTTTAGCTCCCTCGAAGCCGCCCTTCCCCTCCCCTCCGCCTCCTTTCTTTCTTTTGGCCCCCGCCCCCTCCTACTCCGTCCCCTTCTCCCCACCTCAAATGAATTCTGGACACTAATAGATGAGAGTCTTGCAAGTAAACTCAGGCGTCCCTTGGGTCTGCATTTTATGTCTGTGACTCTCTTTTTCTCCTGTGGACTAAAAATTCGGATTTAAACCACTAGACAAGCTATTAATTTAGCTAGACTACCCGGGGTCCTGAACCCAATTAATTTCTAATAATTATAGCCCAAGGGGGCTAGATAGATCTCCTTGCCTCTTTCTTTTATTGCCACTCCACGCCACCGAGGTCAGCGTATAATAATAAAGTGTATATTTTGAAAGCGATCTCCAGAACAGTGAGTTATTGCAATGAATGAAAATTGTTTCCATTTTGGCTAATTGAGCCCGTGGCCGAAAGCTAGAGCTCTGAGACTAAATAAAGAGGACTGTTTCCTTTCAACATGAAGAAACCCCTGCCTAGCTCTGGTCACCCAGTGAGAGTTTAATTTCTTAACAGCCAACCTGAAACCCAGCATAGGGTAAACAGTATTAATAATTGCATTACAATGATTAAATTAATCTTGCTGGTAGCCAGGAGAATATAGGTTGTGATTGAATAGCAAGATGTAAAGTTCACCGCACAAAGACAATAGGCCAAGAAATACCTCCATAAAGAATTCAAACTTTCTTCCAAAGATACTGTGGGGCTTGTTCAATTATAATGCGAAGAAAGGAAAATTTCCTGTTGCATGCAATGCATTTTTAATCAGTTATTTCCTGTTTCTAGCATTAATTAAAGAAACGTAGTTGGGTAAGGGTAACTTGTCCTATTCTTCGATGACCTATCTTCTTTCCAACTTCCATTTCGATCTCTGCTTCTGTTTTAAAAAGGCAAACCCGAAACAACAAAAATGACAGTAATAAAACAAATCCAAACAGACCCTAAGTTCATCGAATTTCCAAGGAGGCACTGCTTTCAGGATGCCCGTTTCCATGGGAGGAAACACAAGAAAACGTTGGTACCCATGCTACTGCGCCTCAAGGAAACGAATTTCAGGAGAGGGAGAGGCGGGTGTTGGGGAGCGGGCAGCGAGGCCAACTTGTTGGAGGCCTCTTTTCTTCTGGGCCAGAGACAGCTTAGACGTCCCGTCAGAGGGTGTCGGGAACCTGGGATGTCGCTGAACAGAAAGTCACCTGCATGGGTCTCACGGCTGAGACTTAGGACAGGTGGAACTGACGGGGTCCAGGCACTCGGAAGTGAGAACCGGGGCGGCGCGCAAGGGCCGCGGCGCTGCAGGCGGCAAGCGCGGTCCTCTGCTGCTAGGCGTTTGCTGCATCAGGTTAAACACATTTGAACTAGCAATTTAGCTCTTTTATTAACACTCACTTACGGCAGAAAGCAAATGATGAGAGAGAGAGAGCGAGAGTGAAAGAAAGGAAGGTAGGAAAAGAAAAAGGAAAAATCCAGCTTTTAGATTTGAAAATAAAAGTGATGATACTGTGAATACTTTGTTAAACAAGAAGAATAATGCCTTGTCTTTTCACAATGCCTTGGCCCGAGGGCACAGAGGAGTTTGTGTTTATTATTTCAGTTAGAAGAGGTTGGCTTCGCTCGTGTTCCGCAGCCCTTAGAAAAACCAGACAAAAGACCCGTTGGTCGAAGCGACCGCTACCCTTGGGACTTTGAAAACCAGAAGGGGAGAGTGCTCCAGCCACATCTCACTACTCCCTACTCCTTCCCTCTAGAAAAGTTTAAAAGAGGGATCTTTGCATTTGGGACATCAGATTTTTTTTTTGTCTTCCACATCCCACTCAGTTCCCTCTACAGCCCCCACACCACCCCTAGCTCTCCACGTGGTTTATAATTTCTCAGAAGAAACAATCACCACAGCTTCACATGTGAGTCTTGTATTAATCTTGGGTTTGGTTCCATGGTACCTTTCTTTCCTAGAAAATTTCCCGGCACTCCTCTTAACCTCCTGCCCGCTTAGGAACTCGTATATAGGCCCCCTGGGGATGAGATGAAAGGAATTAACCAGAGCAGTGGAGAGGAGGACAGTAACTTCTTTTATTTATTTTTTAAGCTCCCCGGGTTGAAAAAGTGGAATGAAATGTCCCAGGCAATGCCCCCTCCTGTCCAGGGTGCTCTTCGGTTTCTAGTGGACCCACCGCCTCTCCTGGGGGCCAAGGTCCTCCAGGTTCTGACAGCTGGGAGGGCTCTGATCCTCGAGTGCTGCCCCTTTGTCCTCTGGCCTACGTGGGGACCCCCGAGAGTCCCTTAAACTGATTAGAAGCAGCTTCTATGAAATTCGTGCCTGCCAGCCTAGTGTTTCGCTCTCTCTAGAAATTTTACTCCCTTTTCCAAGGCTTTCAATCCCCATTTCGCTTTTTCATTGAGGACATTTACTGGTCAAGGGGAAGGTATTCCTTCATCTAAATTGAGAGTAGCCAGCGAACTCACATTCACAGACACATGGGCACCCACACTCAGAATGTTGAAGTGCCTGGGGCTTTTGCACCCTCTGAACGTACAAGCACAGAAGCACATAGTCTGCATGTGAAGGGCAACAGGAATTGTAGAAGGACTGGAGAAAAACCTCAACTGCCTCTTTAGTTCAGAGGAATGATAAAGTTCTCTTGTGCCCCTATGTGTGGGCACCTGAGCCTTCTCTTTTGGAAGTTGTTTTACTTCTGCTCTGAGCAATTCTTTCCTTTGTCCCCTCGTCCCTTCCTCATATTTACACATTATACATGTGTCCCCCTTGGGACCTGTACCTTGGTTCTCCAGGGACCCATATTTTATAGCCAAATGCCCCCAAATCACATAGCTCTGTAGAGAGAGAAATGGTGGGCATCCTTAGCCAGGGTGCAACATTTGAATTTTGATTTCTTTGAATAAAGATATTTTGCAAGTTATTGATGGATGCCCTTTGGGGTGAGCCTTGCTAGTTGCTCACTCACATCCCCAGTGCTACTTCTGATAATAAATGACAACAGGTACAACCAGGCTTTCTCAATAATCTTTCCTCCACTCTCTTGCCTTTGACAAACTCATGCCCAAGACCTGCTTTTCTTTTCCATTTCCTTTAACTTGAACATCAAGGATGTATTGTTGTAGCTCAGAGACTGAAAAGATTGTAATTTTCTTTTATGGTGTCTGGCAGGATTTGCAACAGATATATTATGGGGACATAAATAGCTCATGGAAGGTATTGAGCAAAACTGTTTAATCCAAGAAGGTTGTATCAAAAGAAAATCTATATGTAGTTGGGATTGATTCATACCTTGAACACAGCTAGCCCCTTTAGGAGTTCCCCATTTCTGTGTGCCCACTTTATTGGTAAGTCCTGTAATTAAAGCAAATTTCAACAATGTAGTTTTTAAGTGTGGGGAGGCATTGCCCCCACCTCCTCTTTATTATGGCCCTGGAGGTTGTGGGTTTAAGCAGTGAGTGAAAATGGCAGACCGGCTAAGCTGCAGCAGGAGGCGACAGGGGCAGCGGTGGGGGAGGCCGGAAGGTGACAGCCGACCTCAGCGAAGACAGGAGGTCTTGGATGTCAAATGCTGGAGCCTGCCCGGATCTGAGAATTAAGGGTGATTGTTACTACTTGGTGGAAATAGACCACTAAAATACTCCAAGGATGGCAGTAAGCATTGGTATTACACCTAAAATCGAGAAAGACAGTTTTTTTTTATTACGCTTTCAACTCTGAAAGCAGAAGCCGCAATAGCTTCAGTAGAAGTAATTGCGGAGGCAGCAGATTTCCTGAAGTTCAGGATGATTCTCACTTTCTCCTGGATCATTCTCCGAGAAGTCCAGTCCTTCTAGTTCTTTAGCATGAGCATGATTTAAAAAGTCTGCCCCCCACCCCGCCAGGCTTTCCCCCATGGATGGTATAGAGAATTCCCTGCAATTTATTGCGGGGAAACAATAATGGCAATGATACGGTCTTATTAGTGATCCCAACGCGAAATCAATCCTCTGCCGGAGTCTTTTCATTCCTTTTTTTGGGGAGGGGGGCCGCGGTGTCTGCTCCTCTCAGGCTCCCTGCGCACGCTCTCCGCCCCCCGCCGCCCTCCCCGTGGCTCCCTTTCTCCGCCTCCTCGGCGATTGCCATCTGACAAGATCTCCAAATCAAAGTGATAAATCGCTCCAAACTTTTTTTGGCGGCGCTGAGATGTTGGAGGGGCGTCTAGCGCGCATGTGCGAAGGTGTCCAAACTGACAATGCTGGAAAGATAGCGAGTGTGGATTGAGAGAAAGGGAGAGAGGGAGGGAGAGAGTGAAAGAGGGAAAGACAGAGTGAGTGTGTGTGTGTGTGTGTGTGTGTGTGTGTGTGTGTGTGTGTGAGAGAGAGAGAGAGAGAGAGAGAGAAGAGAAGAGAGGGAGGGAGCGAGAGGGAGAGCAAAAGAAGGAAAAGATCCAAGAAAAAAAAAACCCAACCACACACCAGCGGCTGCAGGACTGGGCACAGCATGAGATCCAAAGGCAGGGCAAGGAAACTGGCCACAAGTAGGTGCAATATCCCTTTTCTATTGGCTTTCCCCCTCTTCTGCCATCTTGCATATCTGTCTCTAGCGCTCCGGGAGGCAGCGTGGGGCTGCCTCTCGCGCCGACAGCCCGGGTGGAGGGCCGGCGCAGCGCAGCTCCAGCAACCTGCCGGTCTCAGCCTGGCGGCTCGGCCGCCGGCGCTCTCATTCCTGGTTTGGGCGCCAGAGGAGCCGGGGCAGCCCTCAGCCCCGCACACCGACCAGCTGTGGCAACCCCAGGGTGGGGGTGGGGGCGGCAAAGGCCTGGGTGGGAGGGAGGAGAGCGCGCGCGAGCGAGCGGGAAGGGGTGGGGGGGGGAGAGGAGTTGAGCGTCTCCCCCTCCCCTCCCCTTCACCCCAGGCGGAGGAGAGTTGCCTCTGGCCAACCAGCTAGTCCCGGGTGTGGGAGGGGGAGCAGGGGATGGGGGGGGCGGGCTGGGGAAGGGAGCATTTTCAAGCCTGGGTTTGTTTCTGGGGTCTGGGGTTGGTGGCAGCTCCGAAGGAGCCACGGCGGCGGCGGCGGCGGCGGGCAGCAGTGGTGGAGTTGGGAAAAGTTGCGAGGCGGCCGCTGGAAGTTGCGCGGGCTGGCGGGCTGCGCCGAGCTGCGGCCGCGGTAGTGGGCGCTGTGCTCTCGGCGGTGCTCTCCCGCGTGCGCGGCGCGCCTGGAGGACTGGGGCGGGGAGCGGGGAAGACGAAGGTGGGGCAGTCGCAGGGTGTGGGGGACCACGGGCAGAGCAAGACTTACTGGCTCCGCAAAGCCGCGATCAGGTGGGGAGAGAAAAGGCCCTGCGAGCGCGTGGGGAGCGGGGAATGGAGGGTACGCAACCAGCGGCTACAACCGACCAGGCGAAGGAGGCCGAAAGGGCGTGCTCCGGCCCGCGAGCTCCAGGCTGGCTGGGCGCCGAGTGGCCCCCAGGGGGCGGGCTGCCGGGACTTTGGGTTGCGGAGAGGGTGGAGGAACCTCCTGCCCTTCTAGACACAGCCGGGGTCTGAGGTCACTAACCCTCCCCGGCGCCCCCTGCCTGCCCGGCGTGCAGCGGCCTTGGTCACGCGGGACCAGGGTTACTGGGTTCCCGGCGGGGGAGGCGGGACCCCCATCCCCCACTCTTTTCGCCGAAGTGTTGGGTGACTACGCCAGGCATTGGTCTCCGAGCGACACTGTCTAGGAAGGCGGAAGGTTCAGGCGGGACTGTGGAAGACAGGACTTATTTGTCCAAGTGCTTCTACCCCGAGTCTAAGGGCATTCCGGGGTGCCGAGCCGAGCAAAGCGCTCCTCCGAGAGGTGTCATCGTTAGCGGCTGGCGCAGCCTCGGGAGAGACAGGCCGCCGTTCGCTCTCCCACTAGCTGAAAACAGAAATCTCTAATTATACTGCTCGTGGACCAGAGAAAGGAGAGATGGGGGTGGGTGGGTGTGATGCTTCTCTCTAGTGAAATCCCCAATCTTCCCCACTCTACTTATGCATATTAGAACCAAGTACGCCCCCAGCCTTCTAGGCTCCGGTGTCCCTGCAGCCGCGGCGCGGAAGGCAGCCGCAACTCGGCGGGCTGGGTTTGTTTGGCGGCCAGAGCCCGCGGTCTAGCCCAGGGAGATGCTGTTATCCTAGGCGCCTTTCCAGCGCTTCCTTCAGTCCTCACCCAAGCACTCTCTCACTTCCCGATACGTTTCCTTTCGTCCCTGTAGCAGGGATCGACCTAAATATAGGGCTCTTTGGGTCTTCCGTCCATCTGTTTTTCTTCTGGATGCTGTTCTTTTCACTTAGCTGCGACAGTGTCAAAGCGCGCCTGTGGAACTCCTGTTTTTCCTGTTTGCTTTTAAATGCGGCCGATGTCTTTATTTTCATCTGAGGAGGAATAAATGTACATATGTTTGGAGGCTTGGGGGCTTCAATTCCAACTAAAGGTTAGGAGTCGTGTGTGTATGTGTGTGTGTGTGTTCGTGTTCGTGTGTGTGGCTGGGGGGACGGAAGGGAGAGGAGTTGGAGAGTCTATTTCAACCATGCTTAAGTTGTGAAATGAAAGCCGAAGGTTTCGCGCACCTCATTGCCTGGCATCCAGCGAAGTGAAAGCAGAACGCAAAACCCTTCGAATTTTCTAGAGCAAATTATTCAATTATTTTAATTTCCAAGCTGTATGCTGCAGTATTAAAATATTCCCCAAAGCACAGCCCATTCAATATCCAGAAACCGAGCCTCGTTTGCGATCTGATGATACTTGTCATTTGTCCAGTGAGGGATCCATTAATATTGTCTCTAATGTCTTTAAGGATGCCGCTGCCGCTTCGTGATAACTAAATACAAACTCTTATAAACTTTTCTTGCTAAGCCCTCATGTTCCTACTCGAGGGTCTCCAGTTGTTGCCATCGCGCTGCGCTGTCTTTCTCAGACAGAAGCGCTGCTTTAAGCAATTCTTCAGTTACAATCTGGGTAATTAAAAAAATTATATTAAAACTACGGATTTTTGTATTTCAAAGCAGTATTTCCTTGCCCCGCGTAGTGTGTGAGTTTCGTGGCGCGTGGCAGAGATAGTCTGTGACCCCTGCGGTGCAATCCAACGAAAACTTCTCTCTGCACAGGTTTCTTTCTTTTTCTGGGTTAGGAAGAAGTGGTGTGACAAGCAAGCTTTAAAATACAAACCTACCTTTATCGTTGCAAAAGTAAACATTGCAATGGAAACTAATCACAGAGAAACAGTTGTTTTCTCTACGGCTTGTTATTCTTTTTGTCTTTTGTAAATTTCTTTGGTGGCTAAATTCTGTCATGGTTTTGGCTACAGTACAGGATCCCATGGACCTAGACCAGGCACCACAGACCCTGAAAGTACCCACTTAAGTTAAATCCAGGATGAAGGCTCACCCCATTTTTTTTTTAACTTACAGGTCTTGTTTGTTTGTTGTTTGTTTTTTACACAATAGTTAAAACCGATAAATTCGTTGCAAATCAGTTCGAAGGAATAAACCATTTAATAATAAAATAAAAGGAAAAGCAAGAAGATTGACATTTGTACTGTCTAAAGCCCTTGGCTTTTATTTCCATCTTTAAGAAAAGAAAACTAAAAGCCAAGCCGACTCTGGCAGCTCCAGGAGGTTTCCCAGCCGGTTTTCTTGGGCAGCTAGTATGACACCTGGGCCGTGCCAGAAATGCCAGTTGCAACTGTTTTTCTCCTGGTGATGGGAAAGGGGTTGGGATGGGTCTGCTCAGCACGTCTGGAGCTCGGAACACCAAAGGAACCCCCACCCCACTTTCCTAAAGTGACACCAGCAGAGTTTCAATCACAGCAATGAACGAGTTGCAATGAGTAACCCCTCTTAGCTACCGGCCCCCCAGAAGTCTCGTAAAGACCCAGAAGGCGATGCGATTAGCAAAACCCCGGCGAGGGGGGCACTTGTTGCTTGTACACTTGATCTCCATTTAACAAGAGGCTCTTAAGTAGGTAAGGAAGATGACGACCTTCTCTCCCGTGCTTAAACTCCTCACCGTAGCAGCCCCAAACCTAAGTTAATAAAGGAGACGTGCGTCCTGGGTGCAGCCTGCACTCCCCGTATGCCCACCTACTTGAGTATTCCTTCACCCTTAAAGAAGCCTAGATTAAAACACAGAGGTTTGCTTTAAAAACGTATTTTATTTGTTTATTTCAGCCTGCTTTTGAGGAGGGAAAACGCTAGTCCGACGGAGGCACAGGCCCCTTTTAAAGGTTTATTTGCCATTACTTGACCATTACCCTGGTTTAGGGCTTCTTTATTGCATTTGGCACTTGGAGCGCAGTCTTCCTGCAGCATTTCGATGTGTTTAGCCAAAAAAAAAAAAAAAAAAAAAAAAAAAAGGAAGAAAGAAAGAAAGAAAGAAAGAAAAAAGAAAATCTGTGTTTAGGGGAAAGTTAATAACGCTTTTCACCGTTCCCCCCCATCCTAAACACCGTGGAAGTGGACGGTTCATTAGTTGCAAAGGCAGGAAGGCTGGTAAGAAAGGGTCCTTTTACAGATTTTTATTTGTAGGGACTGAGGAGTCGCAGGTCTTGGCGACGGAGTGTGTATAAGCGTGCGTTGAGTGTGTCTTCGCGGATAGCCCAGGTTTCAGGCTTTCTGAGCCTAGGCCTCTCCTTTCTACCCTGGCCCGGCCTCCTCCGCAGACCCACGTTCAACACGTAGGACGCTTATCGAATATAAATTAACGCGACATTCCACGAAATTTTTGCTTTCTTCTTTTTTTAAAGTTGCAGGTAGTAACTATGTAAGCAGTTTCCCTTTAAACTTCTTGTCTTTTGGGAGTTTATTTTATTTGATTTTTGGAACTTGGGGCCAGGTTATCCGAGGCTGCAGACGTGGCCTGGGGCAGGAAGGACTCTTGGCTCCGTCCTCCCGGGCCCGGAGGGCAGGACCGCAGTGACTTGTTACCAGCGGCACGCCTGGCTCGGTCCCCTCTCCCCCCGCACCTCCTTCACTTTGCCAGTGCTGGAAGCGAGCCCTGAAGAGGAGAAACTTGACTTGTCATCTTGCTAAAGGCTCTTACCCGGCTCCCAAGGTGTCCAGAGCCTGGCAGAGCCTTATTCTCGAGAGCTAGGTACACCCTCTCAACCCTTCAAACCGTCTCCGGCGGAGGAAGTGGCCCTGATAGGGGGCGGGGTGGAGCTGGGGAGGCTCACCTAGGACGGCCCCCTACAGCTCCCTCCAGCCGCTCCCAAGATTAGGCCCATACTCTTCCCTTTACCCCTCCCCTGGCGCTGCTGCCTGGCGCGGGGCTGCCCTCGGAGCCGGGTTTGCACCGACCGTGTACACACACATGCACACATGCGCACTTACACACACACACTCCCACGTCCGGGGTTCGGAACACTCAAGTGAGGAGAGTAGGCACACATTCATTCATCCCCAGGCCCCTGCAGGGTAGGCCCCTTCTCAGCCTCCTCAGGCGGGGAGAGAGGTGCTGGGGGGGAGATGGGGAGGGAGGAGACGGTCACACTATAATGGTGCCAGGCGGTTTTCTGGAGTGGTGGTTAACCCTTCCTTGACTGGAAGCCGCTGCTTTAGGCACTTTCTGAAAAGGTCTGTGGGATTTGCTTTTCTTTTGGGCTGGGATGCCCAGTATGAATCACTGGTTCCCACCTCACTCCATTTGCCACAGTCCTCTTTCTAAAATTAGATTTCGCCTTTCCCAGTCTTCTGGCCTTTTGAGTAAACCAGGGAGTTCTCAAGGAAATTGTGGAGTGAGAACAAGTGTGAGGAAGAGGATTAAAAGGACACAAACAAATGGAACAGAAAACAAGAGGGAGAAAGGAAAAGAGAAGCAGTGGCCTTCTTCCAGATTCCCAGTTTGCACTCGGATTGGTATTATTTTCCCCCTACTAAATAAAAAAAGTATAATCCCTGTTAATTACCTTTGCTTACATGCCATGCAAGAAACTTCAGAGATGTTTCTACATAAGGAAGAAAATGTTTACAGAACTCTTTCAAAAGTGTGACATATTGCTCTAGTTCAGCACTAAAAAGCTAAACACACTTGCCCTTCTTTGAAGTACCCTGGCTAGGGCAGCTTATTTGAGTGTGGTTCAGATATGGTTGTGGGTATAACTAATGGCCTTTACCTATTTAGCTCAAGTGGGAGGAGAGAAAGGCCTGAATTTCCTTGTCCAGTGGGTCCCTCTGGAGACTGGGTTCTGGCTTCTGGCCAGTTCTGTACAATGTCAACATTGAATATTTGAATTCCCAGACTCTCTTTAACAAGTTTCTAAATAAATAAACTCATTGTGTGTCTGTGTTTAAAATTATTTCACCTCTTTCATAAAAGCTACAGCATCTTATTACATTGGCCCTGCAAGATGATTTAAAAAAAATAAACAAACAAACAGGGCTTAGGGCATTTTAATAGGCAGACCTTCACAATATGTATGTTTTACAAAGACATTCTCTCATGTGTAGCTAGGTAGGCGCTGTTTAGAAGGATCTTGGGCTGTTCTGTGTGACATGATGGTGAGTTATAATAAAAAACTAAGCTGAGTTTAGAAAGTCAGTGAACTATTAACATCTAAAGGGAGGCCTGACTGTGTAACTGTAGTGTCTTTATATATTTGAAAATATCTCTGTCCACTGGGTCCTACAGTGGACAGAGAGCTTCACTGATATGTCCCAAGTGGGTGTCTGTAGATTCCTCCAGTTGATAGGTACCAGTACCTATAGAACTATTCCCAAAAGAAGTTTTGTTTCTGGGCATTTTTTCTTTATCTGTGTCTTTCTTTGTAAGTTGGAAGGGGTAGACACACTGGTGTTATCCCCATGTTTCAGTTTGGTTTGGAATCCCATGTTTTCACTAATCCCTGAGCTTTTGAATATCCACAGCATTTTTACGCAGATAGGAACATACTTGTTCTAAGAAGTACACACTTAATCAAAAAAAGCGCAAGTTCTAGTTCTCTTAAAAATGTGGACTCCATCTGGAGTTGTTAGGAAAGAAAGTGGAATTTATTCTAATTTATGTAGAAAGTACAACATTATTAAAAAGAATGGGATTTGAAAGGGCACATAGCAAAACCCATAACATTTAGTTGGTAACATGGAGAGCTCAAAGCCAAGAGAAAAATACCACCAGCCCATGCAAACCCTAAAATAGATTGCAATGACCTCAGCCATTTTCATTTTCAAAAATAATAGCCATGATTAAAAAGGGGGAAGTGTTTTACTTGGAACCATAGTCTTTCTGCATTATTATAAAAGCTGTCTTGTGGTTAAAGAACTATTTCATTACAGAAAAAAATGCAAGTGAATTTTTAATCAAATTCCTGATTCTTCAAAAGTTCTTATTCTTGAATTACTTTTAATTTTGATTTTAGTTACTACTTTTATTCATTAGCAAAGATGCTTTTTGGTTTGTATATTCCTTGACTACTAACTTCTATAACAATTCGAAAGGAGAAATTTTATTTAGAAAAGAGATTTTCTTAATTCCTTTAGTACACACCTGCCTAGGGGTTACTGTCCATATAACGTAAAGAACCAAAGCTTCCTTAATCTTGTTCAAGAACCTGCCCAAAGGAATTAATTTTGTATGTTAATGTTGTTCATATTATGATATTTATGAAAGTTGTACGTAGCACTTGGTGGACTTCAGCAATGCACAGGCTTATGAAACAAGTATCGTGAGATCCTTGTGTGTGCATGGATAAGCCATGGCCCCTGCTTGCAGAGACATTACAGATGTGCTCATCAGAGTTTGGATCTGGATATGGTCCCTTACTGTATAGCTGTGTCATTTGCATGTTACTGAATGCTCGGAGCCCCACTCTCTTTACTTGTAAAGTGGGAGTAATGATACCACTCTTCTTAGGATGCTGTGAGGGTTAAATGGGGGTGATGCATGCAAAGTACCTAAGTCACAAGTCATTCAATAAATCTCAGTCACTTTCCTTCTGATATATCAGATACAATTTTCTGAAGAGGAAATTTTTAGACATTTCCTCCTGCTCCTGTTCTGTTTTCATCTAGTGTCATTTTTGGAAGTACTTGCATGTATATAGTAAGCATTTTGTATGTCTTCTCAATAAATCATGTCCTCAGGATGAACAGAAGTCATATGTAAAATTTGGGCACATTGAAACTGTCTATACCAAGCCAAAATAGGCAGTAAATTTATTCTGAAAACTTGAGAATATTCCTTTGTCCGTTTTTTGGAGGGGGCACTATATGAATAAAATGATACAGATTTCAACTGTGCTCCATAAATTTTGGCATTGTATGCGCACAGTTAGTCATGTGAATAGCGTACTCATCAGTTGTCTTTAGACCATAATCCCTGTGTATCAAATTTTACTTTAATAGTATGAATTTTTTAGGATACTATGAACTAGCTGAGCTGTTCTTCTCTAAATGAGGATGTTGGACTAGAGCAGAGCTTATAAACTCAAATACCTACAGGAATTTCCAGGCACAATAAATGAGTGAAAGAAGATGGTTATAAGCACCAAGTTATTTCCTATTTTTATTTTAATTTGGACACAGCCTTGTATTCTAGAACAAGGAGGGTGGGGACTGTGGCAAACTGGGATTTCAAGCCTTCTCTGAAGGTGGCTGCCGCTGCTCAGTTCCAGCTCACTGCTGCTTTTCGGGCAAGGAGGCCTAGTGCTGCTAGGTCTTCCAATTTTTAAGAGAAGGCACATATCTGGATTATTACATGAATTTTCTCTACTTTTGAATGTTGACTCATTTAAACAAAAAAAAAAAAAATGGAAAGAAAACCCAACAACAAACAATACTCTTTATAACCAGCCAAGCTTCTCTGTCTGCCATGGACCCTGAGTTTGAAATGTCTGGATTAGATGATTTCCAGGGGTCCCTTAAAGTTCCAAATTTTTATGATATTCACAAGGCTTCCTGAATATTACCTTGTGTTTTTAAGATCTATATCTTTTCCCTCTACCCCAAGTTAATGTGTGTGTGTGTGTGTGCGTGTGTGTGTGTGTGTGTGTGTGTGTTTGTTTTGATAGGTGGAAGTACTTATTACAGAATCTGGTATCTGGCCATTTATCTGGAAAAATGAGTCTTTCACAGCCATGTTGTGCCTTTCTTTCCCTCCGTGTCCCTTTATCATTAATTGGCTTAAGAAAATAAACTGAAACACTCACTCCCCCGTTCATAGCCACTGGCCACCATTCTTTCTTATTTCTCACCCAACCCAGTTCTTTGATTTGTGGGCTGAGGGTTGGGCAGTAAATCATTAGGAGACAGTTTCCTACAGTGGGAGAAGAAATAATCTGGCTACTGTGGGCATAACAGAGGAAAAGGTTACTCCTACCCCCTGGGGGGTCCAGATGTCCCATCCTGTCCATTTGTAACTGAAGAACCCAATGAATTTTTAAGAAAATGAGCCTAATATGGAGGAATGAGTTTTTAAGGGACAAATGTATTATTTGACAAGAGTGGTTCTCCTTGCAGGAAGTTTATGATGTTTGAAAATAAATATATATTGCTGTGCTTATTATTATGAATTGTATTTCTAGCGGAAGTGGTAGGTGAGTAACAGGTAAAATTAAATCCTGAGGACTAAATGGACAAGGTGTGGTGATGGAATAACAATAAAATAAGTTCTCGCGAAAAAGTTTGGATTAAGCACTTTATGATATTTAGACCACTACTATGGTCGAGGGCCTGATCAATAAGTGTTGTTACTGTCAGTTAACATTGTTGGAAAAGGAATCAGATAATGTAAGGCTTGCTGAGTAGGATTTAAAGTAGTGATGAGCTGTGCTTACAAGCATCATCAGTGGGGTAGTTATCAGATATTGAACTTCCACTTTTTTCCCCTGACCCTGAAGCCTAAATTCCTTAGCCTGGCCATTGAGGGCCTCCTACTCTTGAGTCAGAAGAATGTAGTGATTCTGAGCCCAGATTCTGAGTTAGACTGGCTTGGGTTCCAATCCTGGCTCCATCACTTAGTGCTTAAGTGAAGTGAAGGCAAACCATTTAATCTTTCTGTGTCTCAGTTTCCTTACTCATAGACTAAAGAGTCTTACCTTGTGTGAGGATTTGATGAACTAGTGCATTTAACGTGCCTCAATTAAGTACAGTAAGAGCTCAATGAATGTTTGTTATTATTTTATTAACTTTTCAGGCTTATTTGTTTCCCTAGTCAAGACTGGTCCATTCAGCCTGACTTGTTTACTCATTCTCTTCCTTGCACTCTGTTTCCAGCCTACCCTTCTTCTATTTCCAGTTTCCACTTTCTGCCATGATATTGCCATAGTCTGTAAATCTGCCCATACTGGACTTGGACTTTCAACATCTATATCCCTTTTTAAGATTTAATTTAAACCTTTCTGCTTCTTGAGGTTCACCCTTTTCACTCTTGGAGACATGGTTTCTCTATGTCTTTTCATTCCAATAGTATAGAATTATTTTTTACCTACCATCATTTTGGTATTCTCTTTTAAATTCCTTGTCTGTGCTGTGTGTGTGTGTATATATATATATATATATATATACACACACACACACACATGTCTGTATCTTATTTTCCTAGCTGAACTGTAAAACTCTTGGAAAGCCCTTTCTGTTTTGTACAGTGCCCAGTCTTTGATTTGCATATGGCAGATATCAGTACAATTAGGTGATGGTGGTTAGCGATGGGCTTTGGTGGATTATGTGAACCCCTTCAATTACTTTGCCTGGAAAACCTGCACAGTCAGGTAATGTCAGCACTAGAACTCTGGGATATCTGACACTTTAATTGCGTACTAAATCCACAACTGGCCTATTTTGACAGTGATAAACCACCTGGAAAGCACATTTGGAAAGTAGAGTATTCCTAATTCTCATCAATAATGCTTCTCATTTTGCCAGAACAGGTACAACCCATGGCTCCTCACTTAAATTACAATTTTTTACTCATCTACACTTGATCTTAAGGTTTATGGAAACTGTACTGAACGTGATTCTGGAGACTTTCAGTGGAGTCAAGATAGAGATGGTGAAACAGTTTATCGTCTCATGTAATTCCTAGGGATTTGGGGTAGTAAGCTTTATAAAAGTCATCAAAGCCAAGTTTTTGTATAAATTCTAACCCCAATCTAGGCAGTATTAACATAGAAAACAGTAATAAGATTTTGATATCTTTTAATATACCTTGATGATTAAAGGTTCTTTCAAACAATTTAAGGCTGACAGATAATGATGTTGCACTGAATTTTGTTTTGCTGTTGAAATTAACCCCACTCACCCAAAGGAGTCCCCTTATTTCAAATGCAACCATGGCTTCTTCCTTCCCTGGAATCTCTATACCCCAGTCCCTGTCCTCCCCCATTTCACAAAACTCTCATCTTTATGGAGAAAACAGGGTTATTTGTGCCTTGGACAACTGTCCTCAAGCCCTGAATGATTGCAGGGTTTCTGTGTCCAGTAGAAGTTTTCTTCCCCCATGACCAACCAAGTGTGAATTTTTGTCCTGCTCTTAGAACTGCTCTTTAGGCATTGGGAGCCTCTTTAAGTGAGGGCAGAGACTAAGGACCACAGATTTTATACTCTAGTGCTGGTCATAGACTTTACTTTTGGCAGGGACAATGAAATAGGTAGCAATAAAATGTTTCATGATAAAATGATAGTAAAAATGAGAGGAGGGATGGAATCATTACCTTGGTTTCTACTAGGATCATGGCTCATGACTCTCTTTTAGGTCTCAAATATCTGCAAGAATCTGACAAAAGGTATGGAGCCTCTCTCCAGAAAACATAAATACACATAAAAGTTTTCATACAATTTCAGTGGCTAACGGACTTCTAAATTCCAGCCAGAGATATTATAGAAGTTCACCCATGTACTCTACCTGAGTCATGCTTGTATTTTATTGTGTAATGCCTTAAAGCCTTTATCAATTTTTTTATTACTTTAGAAACATTTTTTCTGATCACAGAATTTCTACATACTCATTCTAATAATTTAAAAACTGCAAGAATATATCACATCTAAAATGAAAGTTCTTTGTAGTCCACCCTTTTTCTTTGTCACACACTGCCTGCAGATGACCACTGTTTGTCATTTAGTGGGTAGTCCTGCAGATTTTCCCAGCGTTTATCTCTTAGCACACATATAGATTTATAATGTTATACAGCAACTTGCGTTTTTCTTTTTTAAGACTCAATAATATACCTTGAATCTTTCATCCCATCAGCATGTATCAATCTAACCCATTATTTTAAAGGCAGCAGATCTCCCATTGTTTGAATGTAACATATTTTATTGAACCAGTCCCCTGTGAATGACATTTGGGTAATTTCCAGTTTTCAGAACAGACCAGAGAAGGTCCCCAAACCAGTACTCTTAAGAGAAAATTAAAGTGAAGTGTACAATTAAAGGAAACTCACAGTTCAGGGTGAAGTGTGCTGGCCTCTAAGCCATGGACCCAGCAGGGCTTTGGGAAGGTCATAAAGGGTTGCCTCACCCTGTCAGGACAGATAGATTTCCAAGCATCTTTACACCCCTGGAGGATGAAAGGTCGAAGTCCAGAGCTAAGGTACATCTTTGTAAAATCTGCTGTGTGATATATCTGTGATATTGTTCTGGACCCCATATTTATGCACCATTTCTATTTTCTCCTGCTGCTCAGAAGGGGCTGTAGCCCAATCAATTCATACATTCCCAGCTGGATAAGGATAAATAACTTGTCATGGTTTCAAGTCTTGAGGCTCTATTTATTTATTTTATTGTGATTTCTTTGTTTGCATTATATCACACTGCCCTGTCCTTTTAAATACACCTTAAACCAACTGATGTGACTAGATGCATGCAGAAGATTATCTGAAGCCGATTGAAAAATTTTTGATGTTATTTAAGAAAAATTATCCACAATAATTTCTAACCTATGAATTGGAAAGATCATTTTAATAGGGAAATGTTTTTCACTGGGTAACCAGGCTATGGGAAAATCTTTATAATGGTAACTATCTTTTACTTTTAACTATAGCATAAAAAATATGACATTATAATGTTACATGAAAGCCCATCACATGCAAAATTCCAGTTTTTGATTATACATTATAAACCAGGACAAAGAGACTTCTGAAAAGTGGCTTTCTTTGGCAATGATGTTGTTGATTAAATGTAAAAAATTCAGAAAAAATTAGTTCAAGTCTTTCTTCCTCACAGAAGGTTACAAAAATGGTTTTTGATCTGGTGGGAAAAACTTTGTTTATTAAAACTGATAAGATTATATTAGATTAAAAACACACTAGGCATTTATTTAATTTTTATTTGCTTTTTTTTATCGATGTTTCACTGATATACAACCTTATATTGGTTTCAAATATACAAAACAGTGGTTCAACAGTTACCTCACCCCAACTAGTGCAGTTACTACCTGTCAACGTGGGAAGATGTTACAGAATCATTGGCTATATTCTCCATGCCATACTACTATCCCCATGGCCAATTTATATTATGACTGAGAATTGTTTTTCCTCTTTATCCCCCTCACACTTCTTACCCACCTACCTCAACCCCTCCCCCATGGGAACCACCAGTCACTTCTTAGGGTCTGTGAGTCTACTGCTATTCTGTTCATTTTTTAAGTTAAAGTATCATTGGCATACAGTCTTATGTTGGTTTCAATTATATAACACAGTGGTTCAACAGTTAGCCATATTATTAAATCCTCACCCATTCTAGTGTCACTATCTATCAACATAGTAAGATGCTACAGGATCATTAATTGTATTCTCTGTGCTCTACTACCATCCCAGTGACCAACTTATATTGTGAATGTGAATGATTGTGCCCCTTTATCCCCTTCCCTGTCCCTTGTCCACCCACCCAACCCCTCCTCCTTGATAAACACTAGTCCCTTCTTGATGTCTATGAGTCTGCTGCTATTTTGTTCCTTCTGTTTTGCTTTGTTTTTATACTCTACAAATAAGTGAGATCATTTGGTATTTGTCTTTCTCTACCTGGCTTATTTCACTGAATGTAATACCTTCTAGAACAATCCATGTTGTTACAAATGGCAGGATTTCTTTTCTTTTTATGGTTGAATAATACTCCCATTGTGTATGTGTACCACATCTTCTTTATCCATTCATCTGTTGATGGACACTTAGGTTGCTTCCATATCTTGGCTATTGTAAATAGTGCAGTGATAAACAGGGGTGCATATATCTTTTCGAATTAGAGATCTTCTTTTCTTTGGGTAAATTTCTAGGAGTGCAATTACTGGGTCAAATGATTTTCCTATTTTTAGTTTTTCAAGGAAACTCCATATTGCTTTCCACAGTGGTTGCACCAATTTGTAGTCTCACCAACAATATAGGAGTGTTCCTATTTCTCCACATCCTCACCAACACTTGCTATTTCTTGTTTTTTGGATAGTAGCCATTCTAACCGGTGTGAGGTGATATCTCATTGTGGTTTCGAATTGCATTTCCCTGATGATTAGTGATGTGGAATACCTTTTCATGTGCCTGTTGGCCATCTGTATTTCTTCTTTGGAGAAATGTCTGTTCAGATCCTCCACCCATTTTTCAGTTGGGTTATTTGTATTTTTGGTGTTGAGGCATAGGAGTTCTTTATATACTTTGGATGTTAACCCCTTTTTGGATATGTCATTTACAAATATATTCTCCCATACTGTTTTTGGAGATGTGTTTTTGTTCTGCTGATGGTGTCCTTTGCTGTGCAGAAGCTTTTTAGCTTGATGTAGTCCCATTTGTTCATTTTTTATTTTGTTTACCTTTCCCAAGGATCTGCGTTCAGGAAAAAGTTGCTCATGTTTATATTCAAGAGATTTTTGCCTATGTTTTCTTCTATGAGTTTTATGGTTTCATGACTTACATTCAGGTCTTTGATCCATTTCGAGTTTACTTTTGTGTATGGAGTTAGACAATAATCCAGTTTCATTCTCTTACATGTAGCTGTCCAACTTTGCCAACACCAGTTGCTGAAGAGGCTGTCTTTTCCCCATTGTATGTTCATGGCTCCTTGGTCATGTATTAATTGACCATATATGCATGTGTTTATATCTGAACTCTTTATTCTGTTCCATTAAACAGAATGGGTCTGCTCTTATGCCAGTACCATACTATTTTGATTACCATAGCTTTGTCACACTAAGCATTTCAGATTGGATTTGAGAAATTAAAATTCAAGGAATTAAAATTTAGACATGTAAATTTTTTAAAGATTTAATTTACTTTGCAACTTGATTCCTTATAGTATTTGTTCCAAATTCATATGTTTTCTCATAGATGCATAAAGGTTGTTCCATGGGGCATTACTCCTGTTAACATTTTCAAAGCGTATTTTAAATGAGATTAATTAATTCTAAATCAATCTATAGTTTTTGATACCTATTATGTACAGGGTATGATGAATGAAATCATAGAAACACTCTTTTCCCTGAAAATATCGAACGCTAGCATTTGACAGACATAAGTATATCGTTGACAATGGTTTATTAACTGAGGCAAAGATCACCATATGCCTGTTGCTGGTTATCAATGACTATGAAGTGGTTTTGTAAGCTTGGATTACTGAATCCTATGACTGACTCTTCTCCAAATATTTTGTTAACTTTGTGAAGCCACAGACCCACCAAACTGCAGTGCCATTCCAAGTGCTTGGGGTCGTCATCTGAAAACAATACCATACTTCATTTCTCTTAATACCTGTCAGGTGTGGAAGTCATTGCTTGCCTCACTAAATTACTTGTGTTTTAATACTGATATGGTTTTCATTCAAGATACTTGAAAACAAAGCCAGGCCCTTTATAAATACTTGCTGTTGGTGATACTCACCCATCCATGCCTTCAGCGACTTATAGGTGCTTACAATTCTAGGTGAAGGGAAGGTGGCAGCACACACACAGACAAGACCGTGCCCATGGGGAGCTGCCATTCTGGGGGATATAAATATATGTTGCCATATACTTCCAGATGTTCGTTTGTAGTATGAAGAAGATAAAGCAGAAGTAATTTGCTAGAGAGTATCCAGGGGCCTTACACTAGAAGGTTGATCAGAGAAGACCTCTTTGAGAAGATAACATTTGAACAGAAAGCTGAATGAGGAGAATGTTTAATTAAATGTTTTAAGTTTGGCACATTGAAACTTGCCTCATTCTCTAACCTGGGGCAGAGGAAGATAAGGTGTACATGCATTGTACTTTATTTTGCTGAATGCATTTATAGATACCACATACACATTTAGCTGGCTCCACAACATAAGTGCCAGTGCAAAGGTGTTAGTGTATGGAGGGAATGGGAGTTTTGTGTTTGATCTGCACACACTAAGTTAGTGGCAGCCTCAGAAGGGCATATTATGTTTCTGGACTCATAATTTAGTCCAGTTAAACAAATATTTATTGGAAATAAATTCAGCAGCCTGAGTCAAACACTGTGTTGAGCACTGACTATACAAAGAGAAATAAAATGCATTTCCTGCCCTTGAGGAGCTTACAGTCTATTAAGAGAGATAGACGTGTATGTGAATAGGTGGTTTCAGTACAGGCGGGTAAGGCAAGTGCAAAGGAAATAGCCCTACCCCTGTTGAATTCCAGTGATATGAACAGTGGTACATGGCCAGTGGCATATATTCATTTCACATCTGTTCTTGCAAAAACTTCTTTTTCTCATATCCCGCTAAGAAAAAAAAATATGTTTCAAATTTTAGGATTAAAAGTTTATGTGTGTTTAGTACATTTAAGATATTTCTAAATTTATCTTCTGAGTCTTCAAATGACTAGTATAAAGTAAATTTGTATATTAGATGAGCAATTGAATCTTTCTGGTAGGTTCACCCATCATTTGTGTCTATGGTTAGGGAAATGCTGATTGTAATAACTTAATAAGATGCAGGGTGTACTTGAGGTATATGTCCCTTTGCCTTGGGTCAGTGGGTAGGCAAATTGCTTTTCCCATGCTCACCAGTTTTAGTGTATTTTATCTCTTGTGCAACTAGGGCAACCTTTCCCATCACAGTTCCACAGGAGTTCTTTTTGGAGGATCTCAGAGTTTCCTCCAACTCTGTGCCAATTATAGATCAGAGCAAAGATTTGATCAAAATGCCCAAACTGAAGTCTGTGCGGTTTCAAAAGGTACATCTTGCTTTTAGACTCAGTTTTTATCCAACAGAAGATAGTGCTACTTAAAGACTGACATTAGCTCAGAGAAGTGACTTGTCTTTTGGGCTGGCATGTGATTTTGTTGTTTGTAAAACAGAAATAATAAAAAGCACTGCCCTTTTTCAAGTTCTCTTGGACAGCTATTTTGCTGTGCTGGGTGGATGGGTCTAAACCAAAGTCCCAGCCACTAGGCCTGGCATGTAAATCAGTCCCCTCAACCTAATTTCTGCTGCACACAGTTTGAAATCCTGAGCAAACTCCCCATTTGCCCAAATGCTTACGATGCTGGTGATTTAAGCACCCTCTTGATAATGTTGCCTTATTAAAACACCAGCATAGATGTATTTTTATTTTTTATTAAGGTATTATTGATATACACTCTTATGAAGGTTTCACATGAAAGGCATTATGGTTACTACATTCACCCATATTATCAAGTCCCCCTCATACCCTGCTGAAGTCACTGTCCATTAGTGTAATAAGATGCCACAGAGTCACTACTTGTCTGCAGCACAGATGTATTTTACACAAGAAGCAGCATTGTATTTTTGTTTCTTTGACCTAAAAATATTGGGTAGATGGAGCTGAAGAGGATGGGAAATGTCAAGGTAAGAAGCATTATGCATCTAGGGCTTTCAAAGGACCTCATGATCTGTATATTGGATCTGTCTTCCTGCCCTTGAGTGATGGTAATCTCAGGCACCAAGGTTTTATCCTCAATAAAAGAAAATACTGTGGTATCTAATATAATGACCTGCATCTTAGGAAGCCATCCAAGTGAATCTGTGGTATTGGCCAGGACTCATAGACTGCTACCAGGGTGTGTGGAACGCGACCATTCGGTTCCTTCTATCCCTCTTGGCATGATTTGCCTGACCACATCATAACATCTTATTAGGTACTTGACAATTTGAAATAACTTTCCTAAGAGGAAAATGCTCTCAGCAGTGTTTTTAAAGCTCTATCTATGTTGGAAATAGGCTCTTCTTTTGTTCTTAGGTGTGATCCTCTCACCAGCTCAGTATACTTCGTGCTCTGTGGGCATGTTTTCTGGTGGATGATGCTGCCTGGGGAATCAGGACATAGGATGAGTCCCAACTTTGCTACTCATCAACCTGGTGTCCCAACTAGTAGTCTGAGCTCAACATTCTCAAGTGTGAAGTTGGAATAATAAGTACCTCTGCTCTGGCTTCTCCAGATTAGTAATGTTAAAATACAATGACGTGTAAACTTCTGTAAACTGTAAAGGGCTGTGTAAATCTAATGTGTTATACAAGGTTCTAAAGTTATAGAATATTAAAAATGTTAGAGAGGGATTAAGAATGTAGACTCTGGAACCACGTTTTTTAGGCTGCAGTCTTGGCTCTCCTCCTACCTAGCTGTGTTGCCATGGACAAGCTACTTAACCTCTCTGTGCCTCAGCTTCTCACCTGTAAAATGGAGATAATTTACAACAACCACAATGAGTAATAGTACTAATGAAGATCACTGAGTACTCATGCATTATGGAGGTTAGTTCTCACACCTCTGTGAGGGTTGATATTACTATCTTGGCTTAGAGATGAAGGTGCTGGAGCCAGTTGGTTATTTGTCCTAGGCTTCTCAGTTCCAAGTGTAGAGCTGGGATCTAGCCTGGATCTACTGTGCATGAGAGCCTAAGAACTTAATCTGAAAACCCAACTGCCTTATTTTTTTCATCCAGAAATAAAAGTGGAACATTACGTTGCCTGAGCATTCCAGAGCTCATAAAAGGTAATACGATTTTGGACAGAAGACACCTTAATTTAAAGAAATGATTTCATATGACTCTTAGTAAAGAGGAATTTTGCTGCAGTTTATATGGGTAATAGTCTCTATGACAAGGGCTGGGTGTCTCTTTGCCTTTTATTTTCTTCTCAGAGTTATCTGTGGTGTGATTTTCCATCACTTTATGTTTTTAGTTTTATTTAGAGAGCTTTACAGATCTTTGTTGAATGAATGACATAGGAGAGACTTCATTACTTCATCACCTGGAATCACAAGCTAATTATACCTTACAACTTAACAATGGATGGTGAGGGAATTTAAATTCCTATTTTCTGAACAATGCACTGTGATTGTAAACTTGCCCAAAGTCACACTATATTTTTAAGGCAAGGAAGTAACTCACAACTTTCTAAGTCTTTCTTCAATGTACATCTGAAATTAAGTCCTGTTATCCATCTTCAACTTAAATATGCACATTCCTGGGGCCTGGCAACAAAGTATTTGGCTAATTACATAATTGGGTAATCTGTGGGATTTAAATAAGGGGAAGGTTTATGAGTTCTCAGATCTGGTGCATTTTTGCTCGTTTTTAAAGGGGGTAGTGGACAAGAAAAGATACAGTGACTCCAATATGGCCTTACAGACTCACTTGGAGAGCTTAAATATACCATTGCTTGGGATCTACCCCAAACCTATTAAATCAGAATCTCAGGGTGGGGTGGTGGTGGAGCACAGGCAGTGGAGAGCAGTGAGTCCTGGATGTAAGAAACTGGGAAGAAGGAGGTCATTTGACTAAAGAATTAGGAAAATAGAGATAGAAAAATGGCTCCAAATGCTACCTTTGGTGGTGATTCCAGGTTTATATGTTTTAATGTATGTCTTTCTTTAGCTTTTAGAGGCATGGGGCTGGAAGTTGGAAATATTTAGCACTTAGCTTCATGAACTGACTTTCTGCCTATGATTTCTGGCCTTTGTAGTGGTACTAGGTGAGAGATTTCTGGTTGTGAAAGGCCATCGTTAGGGAGGCTTCATCACAGAGTGGATGATCTTTTAAGAGTCCAGGAACTCTGACATCTTTTGACTGTTTTGAACTGGTTGCTGTTTCTAAGGACATCATGTCTTTTAGATTAAAAAGCAACCACAAAAACAGAATCAGCAGCTGCTTTGTGAGAGCGTACTTTAGTGCCAGTCACTTTCATCTCTTGGTTTTCTAGAATCCCAGACAGAAAAGTTTCTGACAACCTTTGCCATGCAGAGGGAGCACTGGGAAATCTAAAGAGTGCACGTAGGGAAAACAGGAAAGGAATTGTAAAAAAATAGATGTTGATGTCTCTACCCAGAAATGTTAAAAAAAGCAGAAGAGTAGATTTTCAGGTTGGGATTATGCTATATTTTAGGTAGTTTGAATGAGTGCCAATGGCCCTTATGCCTGGATGATTTCAGTCAACGCTATCAGTCATTTACTTCTTTATACATGAAAATTCTTTAAATAAATATGTTCGATGTTGTTGGATTGTCCAGTTATGTTCACTTGCACCCGAGTGCACATTTGCTCCATGTTTGCAGTGGTTCTGGAGGTTTTGTGGAGCTCAGTGGGATGGATACCAAAACACCGCGTTAAGGAGCAAAGACATTTGTGCGCACTGATGGTAAAGGAGAACGACTTTACTGAAAGACTGGTGTAAGCCAATAAAGAGGCATCAGTGTGTATTCATAAAACGTGTGCTTGTGTATATCTTTGGATACTTGAGGGGCCCTCCTTAGGGTAAGCACAAAAATACAGCTTCTGCTTTATTCATTTCAAATGTGAGCAGAAGACAAGGGAGAAATTATTTGCAAATGGGATTTTAAAATAGATAACTGATGAAATATTAAACATGAAGTTTAAGTTGTATGTTTCAAAATTATTAACTGTGTTGCACAACTCTTCTGAGGAATTTCATTTGGATCCTGTAGCTTATTTCAATGATATTTAACCTAATTACCCCCTTGATTTTTTTTTCCCCTCAAAATGATCACTGGCATTTTATAAGTTTTAGAGTTTTCTTCAAACCAGTTGTAAAAGGATCAAGTGGTTCAATTGTTTAAAACAATGACTAAAGCCATGTTTTTCAAAGAGCTTGTGACAGTTTGTTTTGACTCGGTGAATATAAAATATAAGATGACAGGAACCAAGAGTATGATTTTCTAGCCTCAGGAGTTGGGGGAGACTCACACGTATTTGATAAAATCTGGGTGTTTTAAGAGCACCCTAAGCTGCAGCACAGAGGAGTTTTGCAGTGAACTAGAGAAAATGGAATGATTCTATTCTGCAGCTGAGGCTTGAAAGAAGAAAGATGAGGGTAACTTTTTCCAGGCCACCCATATGAGAGGGTGAAACTGGCAAGAGATTTCTTGGCTACTAGACTGTACATACCCGTTGCTATCAGAGGAAGTTTCATGACTTGTTTTATGGGATTGGAGCATCTCTTGTAAAAGGGCATCTTTTTCACTATGCAGAAATTATTCATTTCATTCTCACAGTGGTAAATACTGTTTCTGCTATAGAGATCTTAAAATGCCATTGAGGTAAAATAGTAAGTTGTGTTCTGAAAGGCCCAGCTGAGAACCCCTGGGGAAGAAGTCACAAAGCCAGGCCAGAGGGGTCATGGTGCCCTCAATTAATGTTTGTAAAGCTTCCATTTGGTGAATGACTTTGTATGAAGGATTCTTTTAATAATTTGATATGTGACCTATTTCTCCCTCATGCAGCTCCTGTTTTGAGAGTAAGCAGAAGGAAATAGTAGTAATAATAAAATCGGTTTTTATTCATTCACTCTTTTCTACCGTTTGGGTTTGGGAATAGTGAAGTGGGAGACAGGATGGCAGAAGCAAGGATGTGGAAGAAAAACAGGCGAGAAGTTACGCACGGTGGAGCAAGCTGCATGGGCTTATAGGAGGGTTTGTTTAGGAAACAATACTGATAGTTTAATATTTAAGCCTTTGTGTTTGGAGATTCACACATCTCTATTAGTATTTTTGTGAAAAAGAAACTTTATAAAATCAGACTGATGACTGTTATAATTTAATTAGACTGGCTTGATGAATATGCAGTGTAATTTGAACAAAAAGGTGAGTCTTTATATGTCCTGAGAAAAATGGCAATTTGGTTTGTTTCAGATTTGGTTGCAGGCATTTCCACCCTGGTATATAAGTGGGTAAAATAAATTGGTAATTTAAAAATTAAAAGACAGGCTAATTTGGTTGACCAATTACAGTAACTATTTGTAGATATTTCTTGCCTTCCTTTGCAGCTCTCTCTTCTCCAGTTTTGCTATCGTAGATACTTCTTTCTTGAACCATGCCTTCTGTAATAGCTTTGAGAGATGCTATTAGATTTACGGCCCCCTGATAATTTCACACTGCCCTAAATCCTTTGCATGGTGGCTTTACTAGCACATCTGAAGCAAACTATTAATACTTTATAACGATATTAAAATCAGTCAGTTGACCAAAGAGACCTATTGATTTTTTTGATAGGTCGGCAGGATGAGCTAGGGGAAGAGAGTATGAGGGTACTTTTTAAAAAACTTTTGTTTTGAATAAAACTCTGGCCAGGAGAAACCCCTGAGATGGTGTGAATCAATGGGCTCACTCTCAGGTACTTGGGCACCTTGGAGCGTGTTGGGGCCTCTCCGTAACCACATGGCCCTCCCAGCAGTCAGCCCTTTTCTCTTTCGTCTCCGCGGAGCTGCTCTTTACTTCTGGCGAACATTCTTTCCTTTTCACTTTTTTTGTTGTTAGTTGGCTCAGGAACATACCTTACAGTCGATGAATCTGCAGTTTTCTTAACATTTCATCAGTTATCTATTTTAAAATCCCATGGCAAATACTTTCCTTCTCCCTTGTCTTCCGCTCACATTTGAAATGAATAAAGCAGAAGCTGTATTTTCATGCCTACCTTCCCAGTCACCATCTGCACTGTCCCTGTGTTCTCCTGAAGCTATTCTGTTAGATTCTTTGCTGAAATGACATATATTATTAATAAATGGGAAGGTCCTTACTGGTGATTGATAACTACTCTTAGAAACACTGTCATTTGCAATTCATTAAATGCCTTATTTGCCATTTATATTTACTGAAAATTGATACTCTATGTATTAGTTCTTTCTCAATGACAGGTCACTGATAAATGTATAATTAAAAGAGAGCTTAATTCCAATTTGTCTTCATTTCTCCATGAAATAATTTTACAGCTGTCATGTGGACCTTCTCCATTCCAGTGCATTCCTCTTTGCCAGTTCCCACAATTGTTCTCTGATTTCTGAATTTCTTTCCTTAGGGCAATGTGATATTGTCAGAAGTCCAAATTCAAATTCTTCCTTTGTCATTTATTGGGAGACTTTGGGACAAATAGTTAAGAACCCCCGACCTCAGTGTTCTCACCTATAAAGTGCAAATGAGAATATTTATTTCACAGAATTGACGTGAGGTACAAATGAGATAATATATTGGAAAGTGTTACCTGAAAACTGGCATGCACACTGGGATTGAATTAGTCAACACGGTCCTCTAGTTCCTCTGAATAAAACATTTGTGATGATACCTCATAATTACAGGTTATAGACATATCACATGGAATAACTTGCAGTAGAAATGAAAGACGGGCAGCAGCATGGAGTGAAAGCTTCCGTGAACAGTGCCAAATCTCCCCACTGCACTGGAGCACAGAAGGTGCAGCCTTATCAGTGAGGAGTTGGCTCCATGGGGTTAAAGTCGCCCAGGAGTGCTGACTCACCCAGATCTGTGCCCTATACAAATAAAGAGCAGTTAGCACAGTGATTAATTTTGTTTCAGACGACCATGCCCTGAGATAACTCTAAGTGCTTTCCTGCTTCTTGTCACTGCTATGAGTCCAGCCCATTCCCTCAGACTTCAGCAGCTGGCCTCCTTACTCCTTAATCTTGCTCAGGTCTGGGATTTTCACCAAATGAGGCTTTCTTGATCACTGAACAGATTTCCTACGGTTTTATGCCTCCCTCTCATTTTCCTCAGTTGGGACCTCACGGTGGTCTTCAGCAGTGACGGCGGCAAGGCTTCTCTGTGGGAAGACTGTTGCTTGCCTGGTGCGGCTTCTCGCTGCTCGTGGGGGCTGGGAATGGGCTTCTTTCTGGTGGGCGTTCAGAAGCTTCATGGTCTCTGTAGGAGGATGCAGTGAGCCTTATCCTCCAAGGAGCATTGAGCTCTTCCTCAGGGCTTGTATTGGTTGGGCAAGGGAGATGTAAGCTTGGAATCACCTCCTCATCATTTTGGTGAGGTTAGTCCTGTCTTATGGGAGGTACAGGTTTTGGGGTTTTGTAGTAGCTCTGTGACTTGGACATTGACTTTGCTTCTGTAAGAGAGAGATGAGACTGCCTGCCTCCTGGGTAGTCCCACGTGATCATATTCATACTGTGCCTGGCACTTTGCCGTCCTCAGTAAAATCGTTTCTTCAGTCCTGTGCCCTCTGTGAAACTCTTACTGCTCCCACCTCTCCTTATAAGTTCTAGAGGGCCCAATAATAAAACTAAATATTAGAATAGAGCAGAGAGAGGGATATACTCCTAGAGATAGGTTTCTCCTCAACTTCCATTAAGGCATAAATATTTTTTCCGGTTCTGCCTTGTACTGCTCAGCGCCTCAGTACTAATCATCAAAATCTGAGAATAATGAAAGACAAGGTTTGGAGAAGAATTTTCAGTAACTTTTTATTGATGGCTTGACTTCTTTAAATCTTGGTTGAACTTCCTGTCAGGTTCTAATCTGTGGGCCAATGAATGGTAAGCTTGCCTGTTGATTATTCTTTTAATACGTGGTGTATGGTTTACTGGCTTTAGGTACTGTGGCAGACTTTTATTGTTCAAATGAAATATTTGAATAATTTTTTGAATTAAAAATTTGAATAAAATGTTTGACTGTTGGTCAAAGTAAATTTTCACTGACTCTTCCTAGGAGAGAATTATGCTTCCCTGTCTTGTGACTACAGGATTTTCTCTGACCACATACATGAAACAACAGAAGTTTTTAAGATCCAGCATGTGGCTTACTTTGTTTTATTGTTTCTTTCTTTCACGAGAGCAGGAATGTTCCAGGTAGAGGCTATTTTAGCAGCCTATGGCCCAGAGGAAGGGTAGACCTGAGGCGCAGGTTGACCTAGAATGATACACATAGCATAACATTAGCAAGAAGTAAACTTTTGTCATAAGCCACTGAGATCTTGGGGTTGTTTGTTACTGCAGCATAACTCAACCTATTCCTACTGATACAGGTATAAATATTTGTGAATTTTGATTAATGTTTTATTGATATACCAATTACATATTCTATATGTACTTGAAATTTTGTGAACTCTGAATTATATTTAATATTACAATTGGTTTTAATTTATTTCTTATTTGGTTGTGTTTTTACATCAGTTTTAGGAGTTTCACGTATAACCAGTATACCTGAAAGATATTAGTTGTTAATAAAGAAAAACAAATTTAAACTGGCTTAAAAAATAAAGGAAATTTATTGGCTTATGAAACTGAAAAATCAGTATGCAGATTATGCTTCAGGCAGTTTGATCAGCTACCTGATTTTTTTCAATTTGCCTGTCTTTCCTTTGTATGTTAGCTTCATCTTCAGACTGTTGCAAAATGATTTACTACATGCTTTCTTATTCATATTCAAAAGGAGAAAGTAGGCTTCTTTTCTCTAAAACTATGAAAAACAAATAACCTTTCCTTTAATTGGATTGACTTAGGCAGTGTCAGTTTCTACAGAAACTTCCATGGCTAGAGGAACCTATGCAGTGACTGACTCAGACCTGGAATGCATGCCCATCCCTGAACCAAATCAGAACCCATCCCTGGAGCTTAGAGGGATATTGTATTAATATGGGAAAGAGAGCTGTTATCACAGATAAATTTTAAATTCTGTCCAGCTTAATATAATAAACATACTTATTTCTCAGTTATGTCATAGATTAATGTAAATGCTCCTAATACTGGTTGGTTCACTTCCAAGAGGTTATTGAGGGATATTAATATCTTTTTTCTTTTTATATGATCTTTTGATGGTTTTACATAAACAACACAGTGGTTTCAACATTCACCCATACTGTCAAGTCCTTATTTCCTCTACTGCAGTCACTGTCTATCAGTGTAGTAAAATGTTATAGTCATTAATTGTCTTCTCTGTGCTGTATTGCCTGTCTTATGACCTACGTATATTGTGATTGCAAATTATAGTGCCCCTTAATCCACTTCTTCCTCCCCACCAACCCTCCCTAACTCCTCCCCTTTGGTAACCTGTAGCCCCTTCTTGGTGTCTGTGAGTCCACTGCTATTTTGTTCCTTTAGTTTAGTTTAGTTTTTATACTCCACAAATGAGTGAAATCATTTGGTGTTTGTCTTTCTCCACCAGGCTTATTTCACTGAGCATAAAATTCTCCACCTCCATCCATGTTGTTGCAAATGGTAGGATTTGTTTCTTTCTTATGGCTGAGTAGTATTCCATTGTGTACATGTACCACATCTTCTTTATCCATTCATCTACTGATGGACACTTAGGTTGCTTCCATATCTTGGCTATTATAAATAATGCTGCTATAAACATAGGGGTGCATGTATCCTTTCAAATCAGGGATCTTGTTTTCTTTGGGTAAATTCCTAGGAGTGCAATCACTGGGTTAAATGGTATTTCTATTTTTAGTTTTTTGAGGAACCTCCATATTGCTTTCCACAATGATTGAACCAATTTACGTTCCCACCAACAGTGGGGGAGGGTTTCCCTTTCTCTGCATCCTTGCGAGCATTTGTTGTTTCTTGTCTGTTGGATATTGGCCATCCTAACTGGTGTGAGGTGACATCTCATTGCGGTTTTAAATTGCATTCCCTGATGATTAGCAATGTAGAGCATCTTTTTATGTGGCCAAGGGATATTAGTATCTCAGAGTTCCTCCACCTTCAGCTGCCAAAGTTGCTGCAGAGGAAGAGACCTTAGGGAAGACATATACATTTATTAACTACTTTAGCCCAGAGGTGACACACACCACTTCTGTTCACATTCCATTGGTGAGAACTATTCATTGGCGCCTCTTAGGTCAAGAGGAGTATGAAATGTGGTCCTTGGCTGGGCATCTGCTTCCCAGCATGTACTCTACATTGTGGAAGGGAGCATGAATCTTTGGTGGCCTGCTGTCTGACTCTGCCACAGATGTTAATCCCACCCATGCAGCACAAAGGGAGAGGAACAGAGGGAATGTTGAGGAGGCAACTAACCATATCACCCACACCAGGGAACCTGGTCTTGATGTCAGGCAGGTGTTGATTTGTGCTGAAGCAGATGTGTGAGCCCTCCATTGCTTATTGGCCTAAATGATATGATCAAAAGTCCATATATCACTTAAAAATAACTTCAGAAAACCTTTTAAACAGGAAATAAATGATTTATTCTAAGATGTCAGGTTCATCTCTCTTGAGTAGTGTGTGAGGGCCAATGCTCAGGTGAGGTGGAAGGTAGGGTGTGCAGGGTCATGGTGCGTGGTTGCAGAGGACAGACACTGTCAGTCATGTGTGACAGGGCTGTTGGAGATGAGGCAGGGGAGTTTGTGCATGAAGGTCACAGAGAGGGGCTCTGGGCAGATCAAGAACAGAACTAAACTATGAAGTCTGCACTGAGGGAGTCTTGAGAAATAAGACAAAGTAGAATGGTGTGAAAAGGTGAGAAGTTACTTGGGAAGAGGCTTTAAGACATTTCGGAAATAAGTCTAGGTGCCTGTAGAAGACTTTCAAGTGCTCTGAGAGCATAGACAAGAGAATGAAATATAGTTCACTGAATTATCTCTTACATAAGAGTTTTAACTTACAAGTCTTTAACCTATATGAAATACTTTGGGGCCTTTTTTATCCTTTAGGTGTCAGACTAAATATTTCTTCTCCAGAGATACTTTCCTTGATCAAAATTCCTCTACCCTGTCATTGCTTCTTTATTACAGTATTCCTAGTTGAAGTTCTAATTATTTGTTTGTTTAGAGTCTATCTTTCACACTGGATTGCAAGCTCCATGGGCATAGAGGTTATGTCTTTTTTGACTCTAATTTCATACCCATTACCTTGCTGTGCATGTGGGATAATTTCAAATGAATGACATTTTTAATATTTATGAGACTTTGGTTATACACACCTATTTTTTTTAAATTTGAAGAGTAACTCTTCCAATCCAGTGGAGATCCTAAAAGTTAGAGAAAGAAATTATTTCAAACAAAATGTAAAGATTACATATAATGAATCCACGATTTGTTGAAATTCTAGTTGAGTGTGTTTGAAGTAAAGTAAGATTTTGCTGTTGTATGATATTCTCCCACAGTCTCTAGGACATAGTGCCGGAGAGTTCAGTTCTTCTGGTTGATATTTATTTCAGAGTTAGGAATCAATCAGCTTTCCAATATCTGAGGCTCAAGGCAACTTGGCTGTAAGTCCTTGGGAGCCCAGCGTCATCTTTGGGATTTCCAGGCCTCAAATAAAGGAGATTCTGGCGTCCATAGTCTCCAACTTGGTGTCTCATTCCAGTTATCTATTTCCATGTAACAAACCCAACCCAAAAGTTAGTGGCTTACAACAGGTTTACTATTATTTCTGTATTTCTGGGTGTTGGTTGAGTTTGCCTGGGTGGTCTCACTTGGGGTCTTATGCTATAACAGGCTGGAACTACAGCCATTAGGTAACTACTGAACTGGACATTCAAGATGGCTTGATCAAATGGTTGCTGCCATTGGCAGTCAGAACTCAGCTATGGCTCTTGACTGGAGTGTTTGCATCTGGCTTCTCTGTTGCATGGGTATCACCTAGCACAGTGGTTAGACTGCTAGGACCATTCCGAGACATAAGGCTTCTTATGACCTGGTGCTGAAATCATGCTGTGTCACTTCTACTCTTCCCTATTGGTCAAATACAAGTCACAGGACTAGCCCAAATTCAAGGGGAGAGGACTGTGGAAGGGCATAGTATTGGGGCTCATGGTTCACAGGGGAGCATTTTGAGAGACTAGCTGTTACAGTCTATTTAGAAATGAACAGATCCTAATCTAGAGTGCTAGGCCAGGTCTGGCCATGAGGGACTGTTTACTATATTCAGGGGTTGTCCGTTTGCTCTGGATCATGGTGGGGGGAAATGCCTTTTTGTGTGGATGGAAGTCCGGAGGGAAGAATGTAGGATTGTTGTGATTAAAGTTTCTCTAAAATATCAGGAGACTGAGCCAAGGAGATCTTAAGTCTTCCTAGTCTGCTGCATGGCTCCCCTGCTATGATCTGTGAGGCCAACTAGGGGTAGGATTAAGAACCTTCAGAAAGTCTAAAGGTTTCAAGAGGTGTGCTCACCTACTTGGCAGCTGTAAATTGCTAAGGAGTGGCTACATTGTATTCAGAAGTTCATCTGACCCTCAGATTCAGCAAAAGAAATATATTCTAGTCTGCTTGGGATTTATGGGCTTCTTCCCATCACTGAATTGTGAAACTTCCCTATTGGTCTCCCATTTCTTTTTTGTATTCCATTAAAAATGTACCCAGGCATTGTTTTGGATCATATAAAAGAGTGGTAAATGCTGGGAATTACCAAAAGATTTCACAGCAAAATAACCCCTTACTCTAAAAAAAAAAAAGACTCTTGCTAAGGGAATGGTATAGACATTGAAAACCTTGGTTTTGGGAAAACATTCTATAAAGTTTCATTATGTCTTTGTGGATAAGGTCATGAAAGGGGGCTGGGTAAGTTAGACAGCTGATGAAGTAACCATATCTCAAGGTCTGTGTGTCTGTCAAGCTGGGGAGACTCTTTAGTTGATGGCTGCAATAATCTGTCCTTGTTCCTATACTATTTCACATTGATATCCATGACGCAGATAGAATGCTTTTCAGATGACTTCACTGAAAGATATAGCCAGTGCAAAAGATAACAAAGTATGTTTTGAATTATTTTGTCAGGTTGGAACTCTGCCCTGGATCCTGCAAGGTGCCACTCAGTGGACACAAAAGTAAAATTGTTCATTTAGGTTTTGAAAAAAAGTGGCATAATTATGGGCAGGCTTGATAGCAGATTCAAGTGAAGAATATCTAGTTGAACAGATGCTGTATATAAGTTAGGGGTATCATGCAGCTTCTAAAAAACTGGCAGTATATCAGGGTGCAGTAAAGACATAAATTAATTATAAAAATGATCCGCCCCTTTATACTCTGGATTAGTCAGAGCATCTCCAGAGTTATGTGCACAATGTTGGTTGAAGAAGGACATTGACAATCAGAGTAGATGAAGAAGAGGATGAAAAAGATTATGAAGGTTTTAGAAGCTATATCACAGGAGAAATAGAACTAACTAGGGAGATTGAATTTTACACATTCAATGAATAATTGGACATTCAAGCTAAGAGAGGGTGCAGCATTTGCGAGCAGTCTTAAACGATGGATCCATTTTTGATAGAAATGTGGAGAGAGGTGACGCAGAGCAAACTGAAGGAGCTCAGTTGAGGAATTGTGAACAATGTCTAGACAATGATGAATCATCTCTTTTGTTTTAAGCACCCAGTGCATGGCAGGTAGTAGTGGGACGTGAGCCTGACCAAGTAGGTTGGGGCAGATGGTTCAGACCTTGAATGGCAGACTGGAGTGTGTGTATTTATTTTGGTGGGCAAGGGGGAGTCATCCATGGCTTATGAACTAAGAATAATTATGGATGGTAATAATAACGATAATAGTAACAATAATAATAATCTAAGTTAATGAAGCACTATTCTAAGCTCTTACACATGTTCGCTTAATTAATTCTCACAATAGTCTATGCATCAGACGTTGCTATTAGCCTCATTTTATAGATGAAAAAAATAGGGGTGAGGTTAAGTGACTTTCCGAAAGTCGCACCATTCATGAATGGCAGAGCAGCAGCCCAGCCCCACTACGACGCCCTCCGCTCTCAGGGCCCTGCCTTGCGTGCCCGCGTGGGCTGATCTGCCTGCTCTGCTCCTTCACTGCCTGCTGCAGCCTGGAGAACACTGGAGTCCTCCACGAAGCCCATCTTGGATTAGCATTTCATTTCTGACTTCTACTTGGAATTACTCAACAGAAAAACAAGATGTTGGAGATAGAGGAAGCAGATGGTTTAAAAAAGTGATTAAGAACCTGTATTTACTTTTTGGATTTTGAGGGCTTTCAAGTTTCAGGTTTGAACAGTGGGTCTTGGGCGGTGCATCCTGACTCTGGTTCAATGCCAAGAGTTGGGTGTGTCTAGCACATAGGAGTGATTTAAGAGTAATTTAAGCTTAAGTATTCCCAAATGAACACTACCCCAGTAGCATAAGGTTAAATTCTGGGTTTGCAAGGCCCCAAGCAGACATTTAAAAAAGAGACCCTGTGGCCCTTTGTTCAAATCCCACTGATGTCTGGCTGCCTTGAAATTCTGGTTCTACCTGGGTGGCACTGACGTCTTGGAGAGAGCAGAAAGCTGACTGGAGCTAGGGCCGTTCTGCCCTCCATGGTTTGCCCTTATTTATACCCTTACCAGTGAGGCTTGGTTAACATTATCAAGTTAGAGAGTTTGGCTATTTAAGTGAAAGTCTAGGTTAATAAGACAGGGGGTGTGGGCTTAATAGTGACTTTGATAAACTTACTTGCTAGCTCTTATAGGAACACCTTTGGTGAAAATAAAACTTACAGGAGCATGACCTCAAAAACTCTGCAAATAAGGGATAAAATCTGTCCTATTAACACTAATAAACGTATTTGTCTTGTTGCCAGCAAAGGAGTGTGTGTGTGTGTGTGTGTGTGTGTGTGTGTGTGTGTGTGTGTGTGAGTGAAGACTTGGGAATATTTAGTATAATGACTAAAGCCTATTTATTTTGGGGGCCCCAAAGTCAGTTCAGTTAGTAATGCAGTATTTCTCCTTTGCAATAAAACTTGGAAAGTGTCTCAGAGTCCTCCCTCCTGCAGCCCCGGGGGTGCCGGCCGGCAGACTCAGCGGGCCCCTCTCGTGCAGTGGGGTGGAGGCTCTAACTGGCAGCTGGATGTTGTGTGGACACCTAGCCTCACCTTTTCTCAGCCTCAAGCTCTTTTTGCCTAGGGTCATGACTATTTACCTCCCTCTTTCCTTTACCTTTTTCCATCTTACTTTGTTTCCTCTCTGTTTACCCTCCCCTTGTCTTATTCTATTTCTTCATTTCCCTTGTGTCCCTTCATCTTGACCCCCAATCTTGACATCTTTTCCTGAGTTGGCTGACCTCAGCAGGGCCACTTTGCCCCAGACACAGTGAGACCAGATCTGAAAAGGCAGGGGAAGGCCCCTGATTTTGGATGTTGGGGTACTTTGGCGCCTATCTTCCCAGTGGTAGATCTCCACACAGGGGGTGGGTGATATATTCTGTGCTTGCCATGGGGAACAAGCTGCGATTTGGCAGTGCCATCCCCTCAGCAGGAAGATAACACATGCATGATGATGTCCCCACCCTCCATGCATCTTTTGTTCCTTGACTCCCACTCCCGTGGGTTGACATTTTAGTGAGAATAGTGAGCTCAACTACCAGCATTTTTCTTCTTTCTAATTCATTTAACAAACACACACACTCACACATCTATCTTGTGCTAAGATGTACAAGTACAAGATAAATGGGAACAGAAGGATCATATTGTACTTGAGTTATATCATTTCTGACTTCCTGAGAAGCCTGTTCAAACGACCAGAGGATGTTAACTAAATTGACAATGTGTTTCTCTGAGGTGGAAGTGAGCAAAAACATCTGCTTTTATAATAGTTGGCTTGCCTGGATAGGCATGTGCTGTTTTGTTGTTCCAGAAGACTTTCAGGCAAATATACTGGTGAGTTTCAATGGCTTGGAACTTCCTGTTTTGTGATTTTGTTAGAAAAAAGGCCTGTAGAGAATGGGTAATGTTCACAGAATTCTGTGTTGCTTTAAACATATTCTCAGTCTCCAGGTTATCACAGGAGATTGATTAGGAAGCTGCATGGGACAGAAAGCGGATGATAGGCCCACTGCTTTTCTCCTTTGGTGTACGTAGCATTTGTTGACACTGTTATGTAATACAATGAACCTAGTGTTAGAGACTCCAGGGCCAAGAACTACAGATCATTGGACAGACAAGCATCCTACAAAATGTTCAGAAAGTACCTATGAGCTTTTTCCTTTTGATTTACAGCCTTTGTTCAGATAGGGCTGCAGAAAACCAAACCAAACAAAATAAAGAGCTTTGGGATGAGCTAACTGAGGTAGGTTGCTATGAATTTCATGAAGCATTTGAGGAACATAACATTTAACAGGGAGGTTGGCAGAGATAGCCTTTCTCGTGCGTGCACGTGACAGCTGTGACTCTGGCTAACCCAGTGTTTGACTCCTAAGTCTAAGCCTGGAAGTCTGGAGTTTTAAATTCACCACGCTTGTATACAGTCTTGGCAAACTGATTTCACCTCTTTGGACTTTGAGTTAGCCCATCGGTAAAATGGAGCTACAATTAGAACTTGTTCTTAGAAGGATTGCCTGATTGGTGGAAGCTTGCTGGCTGTTGAGGCAGTGGAATATTTTGCATTGAGGACATTGTCATTGAACTTTTTAGCCCATATTCTGAATGAATCCTGGGTCATCTGTAAGAGGTTTCCACATAGCTTTATTATGAATAATGCCTTGCCAGACTGCTTCTAGGGAAGGGAAGGCGAAGGAGTAAGTGAGAAAAGATGACAGCCAGAAGCATTTACTTGCTCTCTGTTCAGGCTGTGTCTGTGCATGCCCCTCCATGCCAGCGGAGTGCTGGTACAGACAGAGTCCACCCAACTCAAGTAACTTGTGGAATTTGGGCTAAGCACATGACAGAGCAAGTGGCACAATGCTGTAGATCTCCCCAGGATGGGAAAATGAAAACTATACAACAACAAAACCAGACAAACAGCCTCGTCTTTTCACATCCTTAGTGTAGAGTTTCCTGAAGTATGGGATGTCGACTTCAGTGGAGAATGGGGTGATTTTGGTGGTTCACAGGCTGAAAACTTGATAGCCCTAAACCAAAAAGGGAGAATCATTTCCTTCCAACTTTCTTTTAGTGCCTCTGACAACTACAAGAATAAATGCAGTCCAATAGGTGCTAATTTCTCTATTTAATAAAGGACAGAGGCTTAGTTGGGTAACAGAATTTAGCTAGAATTTAATGACATTGTTTTGTTTTCCTTCTTTCTACCATTCCCTCTATTATAGCAGATAATAGTGGTTTTCCACTTGAAATTGTTTTTTAAAATGAATATAAGGGACAAAAAGTAAGTGATTAAAGAAAACCATTAAGTAACTATTGTCCAGATGACATAAAAATAAGTGTGAAGGAGCTACCAAGAAAAGTTTGGGAAGCGCTTTAAAATTTTTTTAAAAATTGGGGTACACTTGACATACAACATTATATTAATTTCAGGTGTACAGCATAGAGATTTGACATTTATATATATTATGAAATGATCACCATGTCTAATTACCATCTGCCACCATACAAAGTTAATACAATATTATTGTTTATATTGTCCATGCTGTATATTACACCAGCATGACTTATTTATTTTATAACTGGAAGCTTGTAACTTTTGATCTCCTTCACCCATTCCAACCACTTCCCGACTCCCCCTTTCCTCTGGCAACATCTGTTCTCTGTGTCTATGCGTCTGGTTTTGTTTTATTTGTTTTGTTTTCTAGATTCTGTATATAAGTGGAATCAAACAGTTTTTGTCTTTCCCTGTCTGACTTTTTTCATTTAGCATAATCCCCTCAAGGTCCATCCAGGTTGTTGCAAATGGTAAGATTTCATTCTTTTTTATGGTTGAGTAGTATTCCATCATATGCATATAAACCACATCTTCTTTATCTATTCATCTGTTATGAGTGCATAGGTTGTTTCCCTGTCTTGGCTACTGTGAATAATGCTGCAGTAAACATAAGACTCAGTGAGTGGTACATAGGGTGCCTTTATCTTTTAAAATTAGTGTTTTCATTTCCTTTGGATAAATACCCAGAAGTGGAATTGCTGGATCATGTGGTAGCTATATTTTTAATTTGTTGAGGAGCTTCTATATTGTTTTACATAGTGGCTGCACCAATTTACATTCCTACCAGCAGTGCACGAGGGTTCCTGTTTCTCTGCATTCTTGGCAACACTTATTGTTTCTTTTTTTAAATTTTTTTTAAAAGCCATTCTGACAGGCATGAGGTGATATCTCACTGTGGTTTTGATTTGCATTTCCCTGATGATTAGTGATGTTGAGCATCTTTTCATGTGTCACTTGGCCATCTGTATGTTTTCTTTGGAAAAATGTCTATTCATATCTTCTGCTCATTTTTAAATTGGATTGTTTGATTTTTTGGTATTACATTGTATGAGTTCTTTATATATTTTAGATATTAGCCCCTTATTAGATATATGATTTGCAAATATTTTCTCCCATTCACTAGGTTGTCTTTTCATTATATTTGTGGTTTCCTTTGCTGTGCAGGAACTTTTTAGTTTTATATATAGTCCCATTTGTTCATTTTTGCTTTTGTTGCCCTTGCCTGTGGAGTCAGGTCCAATGAAACATCACCAAGACTGGTATCAAGGAACTTATTGCCTGTTTTTTTTCTAGGAGTTTTATTGTTTCAGATCTTAAATTCTAGTCTTTAATCCATTTAAAGATAATTTTCATATTTCATCTAAGTTAGTTTCAATCTTTTGCATGTAGCTTTCCAGTTTCCCTAGCACCAATTTATTGAAAAGACTGTCTTTTCCCTCATTGTATATTCTTGCCTTCTTTGTTGTAAATTAATTGACCATTTGTGCCTGGGTTCATTTATGGGCTCTCTATTCTGTTTCATTGATTTATGTGTTTGTTTTTAGGCCAATACTATACTGTTTTGATTACTATAGCTTTGTAGTATAGTTTGAAAGCTGGAAGTGTGATACCTCTAGCTTTGTTTCTCTTTCTCAAAATTTTTCTGACTGTTTGGGGTCTTCTGTGGTTCCATACAAATTTTAGGATTATTTGTTTTAGCTCTGTGAAAAATGCCATTGGTATTTTGATAGGGATTACATTGAATCTGTAGATAGCTTTGGGTATTATAGTTATTTTAACAATATTAATTCTTCCAATCTATGAGTATGGGATATCTATCCATTTGTTTGTATCTTCTTCAATTTCTTCAATGTTTTATAGTTTTCAGGGTACAGGTCTTTCACCTCCTTGGTTAAATCTATTCCTAGGTATTTTATTCTTTTTGATGCAGCTGTGAATGGGATTGTTTTCTTAATTTCTCTTTCTGACATTTCTTTAATGTCTTTGAGAGGCAAGGCTAGGATTTGAAGCCAGGGCACTCAATTCAAGCCTGGGGTCTATCTATGGTATGCCTATACACCCCTGCAGAGCTACTAACAGTTGATGAAGGAAAGTGTCAATATGCTTCATAAAGATGAATTTTGGGGCAGAATTTATAGAACAGTAGGTTCTACCTCCTGAAAATTTGTGACGTCTAAGAGGAAAAATGCCTCAAACTCTATCTCCCTCGTGGATCACTAGAAACCAAGGCAAGTTTTTAGGGTAGCCACTCACTGACGCTGGCAGACCCTGAGTCTGTTTTTCCAGAATTTTCTGCATATGTGCTATAAGGGAAGAGAGTTTTTAGCAGAGATCATACTGTCCTTGTGTTTGGCTATCTCTTTCTTTCAGGAGCACACAAGTTGCTGATGACTCTGAAATGGCATAGGGGTCATAACAGAAAGTTGTTGTGTGTTTTCCCTGCTGCAGAGAGAAGGCGGGTTCTTTCCACTGTGTGGAGGTGTCACAAGCCACTTTCACTCCATCTGCCAGTTGTGTGGGGACTTACCTAGATGGCCAATGGAGCAGTGGGCAGGGACCTTACCTTGGCAGGGTTCCAAGGAAGGGCTGGTAGAGGTGCGCTGGAAGTTGGAGCTGGCATTCTGCTGTTCTCAGGAGGCCCTGCTTTGATGAATGGCCAGGCAGCCTGTGCCACACACACCACTCAGCAGTGGCCGAGGTGGTGAAGCATGTCCCCGTTAACTCCATTCTGAGCAGTGAACTGAAGAGGGAGCAAAGCCCAGGAAATGGGCCTTGGAGGGAGTGGTGGGGGCTGAGTGACCAGCAGCAAAGCTCTCAGTTGTCCCTAACTTTCACTAGTTCTAGAGGCAATGTGCTCAAAATCTTAGTAAATGAGGCCTGGGAGGGGAGAGGGGCCTTCTACAAAGGTGTCATCTACCTGCTTTTGTACACACATGGCGTTTGAATTTTACCCTTAAGAACATGTATTCAACAAAATAGGTGCCTGTTCTAATAGTAGAATCTCTTGGCTGGGGAAGAGTTGTTAGTTGTTTACTATTCAATGTTAACTGAGTGAACATTTAGAAAGCAGTTTGGGGGAACACAGGACTGGGTGCATTTTACCCTGGCTTTACATTCATGAAGGGCCTCAAATTTAATCCTGTGAGATGTTTTCCAAATGAGTATATACTACTGAAATAGATATAAACAGAGGCTTGAACAAAGTCCATCACAAAATTTAAAGTTATGTTTGATTACAAAGCTATACCATCTACATGATACTATAATTCTAGCAAGGGTATAAATCTTATATTTATATACACTTTTAAAATGCAAAAAGCATATGTTTGTTACATGTAAACATGATAGGTATACCACAATTTTTGTAATAGCATTTTTGTCCTCCTCCAATCATCTGGGGAAACTTAAAAAACAAAATTTCAAGCAGGTATAAGGAAATGATAGGGACAGGGTGTTTTTTTTTTTTTTTTATGGATGAATGCTTTGGGTTCTTTGGCAAGTAAAACATCATGGAAACACCCACTGTGCTCTGCCTGTTACTTGAGATGTGTGCTAATAGCCAAATTTTGCCTACCAATAGGATGTTCTTCTAAGTAGAATGGCCAACAGTGAATGCCACTTTTCCACTCTGCAGTCTGCTCCTGAGGGCCCAACAGCCAGCTTTCTGGTATGCAAGGACACCTGGGCTTTCCAGTCTTTGGGCCTTTGCACATGTTGTTTCTCTAGCATGGACCAGGAATGTTCTTCCCTCGGAGCCCCTGCTGGAGAACTCTGAATTTTCCTTTAAGGCAGAGAGCTCTTGCCACCTCTTCTTTGAAACCTTGCTGGATTATCTTTTCAGGCACAAACCCTATGCTTCCACTGAACTGTGGAATGAATGGTGCCTCCCCTGAGATGCCTCAGTACCTTGACAATGGATATAGATAGCTACCTTTGTCTCACAATACCATGAGCTTCCTATATGGGGCCAAGTCTTAGTCATCTTTAAACCCTTAGCCAAGTAGCTTGCAAAGGAAAGGTGCTCCATAAATGTTAAATGTAATTGAGTCTTTTAATAAAATGATGAGCATAACCTCTAACACTATAAAAATTAAACAAAAACCCTCAGAAGCAACAATGTGCACTAAAAATTAATTTGAAAATTTCCTTCCATATACAGTTAGCAAAGTACTTTACTTTTATAGGCCTCTTCTGTGCTATAAAACTCCTGAGTGTTCTAAAAATATTTTAAAAATAGGCATTTAGAACCTCTTTAATGAACTACTTCCAAATGTGGCTAAGATGTTTGAGGCTTTCCCCACAGCAGGTGTAAAACCAGCCGTTGGAGCTGAAGACCAGGAAGCTGGGAACTCCCGGCCAAGAGATGAGAGGCGGCACAGGTATCAGGTGACCCAGTGCTTTGATGGAGCCCCCAGGTTAAAGGGTTAGAGATTCTCTCTGGGGGTGCTCTTTGGTATGGAAAGCTGCTTCTTGAGCTCTTGCCGAGTAGTTGACGCATCTTGAATCCAAGTCTGACTCCAGCTATGTATGTGGGGCATTTGTGAGGCCTGCCGCTTCACCCGCCATCTGACCACAGGGCTGCTCAAGTCTGAAGTATAAATTATGGCTTTCCTACCACCTCGTAGAACTGTAAATTCATCCCTGTCCTATCTCCTGATTGTCCAATGGCTCTTGTTTATAAGTGCTTTATGGTAAAGGGGGTTTGAGAAAGCCATTAGTCTATCTCACCAGTGAATGTTCGAAAGAGCAAAGGCTGGTTGAAAATAGAGCAGAAAACAAACAAGCAAAAAAAGAGGGGTGTATGGATGGAAAGATGTATTAGTTTCTAAAAGTTTATCTTAAAATGTTTCCATTAAAAACTATTACTATTGGGATTTGAATAGCATACTTCAACTTCAATTGAAATTAAAATGCTTAATTTTTTTCTCATGTGAGGAGCAAGTTTTATATTTTATTTAAAAAAAAGAACATTTTCATTTTTGATTAAACCACAACTTATGTACGAATCCATCTAAGTATTTTTCCTATGCCTGGCTCTTGCCACAGTGTACTTAATGCAGTATGGAAAAGCCTTAATTCAGCTGTCTGGTAATAGCACTCCGTATCAGTTTCAGGTATGGCTGTGTGAGTAGTGAGAAGGCTAGTAGCTGTGCTTGTATCTTGGCAACAGATGGCTTTGCACTCTTGCCTCTCTTCTCAGAGGTTCTGCAGAAGCCAACCACATAAAATGACTTCTGCATCTCCTTTCAAACCTTACAATGAAGTACCATTTTTGTTGGGCTGTGTACATCTGCTTTCACTAGACTTCAGTTCTCGTAAAACTGTCAATGTGTCCTTTCACAAGCACACGTAAGCATTGTTTAAAGTCTTGGGCATCACTTTTTTGACTGTTGTAACTTGTTGTAACAGAACTTAAAGGGGTTAATTGATTGGTCTTTCTTTAAGGTAATATAAATGCAGACTGACACCAGCAATTTTAGTGACACATTAAACATCCTCATAATCCCCCTAGAGCATTGTGATGTGTGTGTGTCTGTGTGTCACAAGGGCAAGATGTCTATGGAGACATACTAAGAAGTGAGAAAGGGAAAAATCCTATTTATTTGAGAGATTGGGAATGGGAGAAGTAGAGATAAGATGAGAGTTAAAAAAAAAAAAAGAGGAAAGAAACCTTACAATTCACATAGGATTGTTAAAGGACAGAGATGAGACATCCAGAATCTTCTAGGTTCCCCAACATTTCTGAGATAACCAGGTAAAAAATGGAACTCGAAAGCCTGTTTCTAGAAACCAGGTGTATTTTACATGAAAAGTAAAGGAACAGATGCTTAATCCTTTAGAACTTGAAATCACTGCTATTCAGAGGGAGAGTAAAGCTGGTGTGGAGGGCTGGCACTGGGCAAACCTCTGAACTATCACTGCCGTACAGTTTAGCTTAGGGACCTCACAGGAGCAGTCAAGGTCCTTTTTGTAGAGTGGGAGGGAGAGGTAGAGCTATAGACAAGACATTTTCCAAGACTTTGTGAATTGCCAAACTCCCCATTAATGACTTGGAGGGTGAATATATGTTAAAACAACAGGATATTCACTTGCCACACTTTCCCAACTATTGTTAACTTTTTAACTGGGCAGCTTATGCCAGGTATACATAAAGGAATCTATACTGAGTATACACAGTATCATGGCAGTTTTTCTAATATAATATAATCAGTGAAAATAGAGATGGGTCTTGGGGAATGAGGACAAGCCACATAACTAATGCAAGAAGGTATAGTTAATATTATAATCATATTAGTCCTATGTCTTGCTTATTTGAATTCTTTCTAATACTCCAATTTTAATTCAAGGAAAAAAAATCTCAGGAAAGTATTAGGAATATTTTTTGCTCTTTGCAACCATTATTTAGGTACATAAATTTACAAATAAAATTAACTTTTGGAAATAGAATCATAATTGGCTTTTACATACCAAATAATAGTTTAAGCCATTTTTTTCCATGTTAGTTTTTGGCTGGGTAATTTCTTTAATAGTAAGTTTGAACTGCCTGACATGGGAAGTTTGTATTTCTCTTGTGCTGTGTGCTTCAGATACCCCTCCAAACATGGGAATGATCTCTGATTGCTTGTCAATTGTCTTAAGAGTCTCAGATGGAAATTAAACTCACATTGCCAAATATTTTTACTGGATCTAATGATAGATCACCTGAGTGTATCCTTCCTTAACAATTAAGTTCAATTTAGAAGACATTTAGAATCTTTTGGAAGACATTTAATATCAAGGGAAGTGATTTGTGGAAAGGCTGTGATTTCAGTCTTTCAGATGAAAGATGATAATGGGATTGCTGCTGATTTATTATTTGCATTCCCATTTCTCATACAGTTAAACTTCGTATTTTTCAGGGAAGTGAGTTTGCCGCAGCTCCATACCTGAGACAATTATTAGACAGTTGGGTTTCGTTATAGGCCCTTGGTTAAGACTTTCAAAGCATTTAATATTCTGTAGGTAAGGCTTAAGAGCCTGGTTAAAAAGAGAAAACTGTTGTGACAACAGCTTTAACCAGGCAAAGGGTAAAAGTGAGAAGAAGGAGCTAATAGGATATGTACTTCATCATTTCAGACTGGTGTCTTTTTGGAGGAGGTGTAAGAAAAAATATTAGGTAATGAGCACTCAGTTGGAAAACAGAGAATCCGGAAATTAGAAAAAAATATCTAAGTGAAAACATTGCTTTTCTAAGAAATAACTCCAGTATTAATTTGTTACAATGCAAATGTTTGTAATTGCCTTTTGGTCACAATGCGTGGGTTTTCGTTCATCACAGCCATGAAGAAACCCCAACACTGCTTTGTAAATAGTGCAACAATTCGTTTCAAGGTCGGACCTCCTCATCCCTGAACTCTGGAACACAGTAAGGTTGGGAGCGTTGGAGATGGTTGGAGATTTCAATCTTGATGAGAAATTCCTTGTCAGCGACACATTGCCATAAAACAGGGCAATTTTCCCAGAGGGGCTGGTAAAAATACACATGCATTAGTAAAGTAAAGCAAGGGAAGACACTACCAGGTCGAGCAGTCCAGTCAGAAGCTGAAATGTTTGTGCACACCAGACAGTGTGTCTGGCTATCTCGCGGGAGGGTCCATGTTTGGTCTGGGAAAACAGTGCCATGTTTGCCACCAGGGAAGGCCTTTGGGTGAATAACAATAACCAGGCCTCACCAGCCGGAAGAGGCTCCTTTATAAATGGCTATCTCATTAGAGTGAGTGGGGGTGTTTTTCAGTGTGTGGCTTTGAGGTAGAGCAGCCTAAACAGCTGCTCCTGTCAGAGGGTAGCACAAGTGTAGGGTCCCAGACACTTCCATGCATTTATACTTCTTTGGAAGGCAGGCACCCACTTGGTGGTGTTGCTATGGCAATATTCTGGTTGTCCTTCAGTTTCCTTTCTTGGGGTATCTGCAGGCGACTTTGCCAGTGAGGAATGCTTGGTGTATTCTAGAGGGCTACCCCATCGATTTGCACTTTTCAACTGAGGACTTTTTGATACAAACATCAGAGAGGGCAGAGTGTCATATTGGTGGAGAGGCACCAGTTATACAAAAGCCAGTGCTGATCAGAGTGTGTGTAATTATTTATTTCAGCTTTCTATAAAAGGAGGGGCATTTTATTCAAGCAAGGCAGAAATCTGGCAGTTTCCCAGTTGTGAAATTCTATTGACAAAGGTGTTAAGCCAAGGGCAGGGTAACGTGGTCTGCTGGGCCCCTGTGCCCTCATCTCTGTGACCTGGGCATGTGTCAGGCCCACACTGAACTGACTTTGATTTGATGACCATTAAAGGTCAGGAACATAATGGGATCAGATGTGTCAGTGGAGGTGAAGTACATAGCATAATAGATTGATGGTAATTAAGTAGTCGTGTTTAATAAGAGTCATCAGAGTTAAAGGCAGTGTTGGAATGAGCAGCATGGGAAAGGAATGAGAAGGCAGGAAGAAAGGAGGTGGGAAATACGTCACCGAGTAATCTTTTTGTTACATAAAAAGGACGTGTGTGTGTGTGTGTGTGTGTGTGTGTGTGTGTGTTGTTTTTGTTGTGCACACACGTTTGTGTTTTTAGGAGACCCAGCAGTTTTTCTACCTACAAACTGTTGTTTTGTTTTTAGATGATTTTTTTTTAAAGGGTAAGGAGGACAGGTAGAGGAGAATTAAATTTTATGAACTTATAAATGGACCCAAATCATTCTAATTCAGTGGATGTGTTTCTTGGAAATGTAAAGTACAAACAGTCCAATAAAAACAGTTGAACAACTATTTCAAACATTAACCTATATTTTCTGTAAGATGTGAATCTGGATTGTTGTTGGTATTTGATTTTTATGCAAATCATATAACTCATAATTGATTAATTGCTTGTTCAATGAAAATATTGTAGTTTTAAAAATAATCATTCTTTAACAATATTTAAGCATATTGTTGTGAACCATTGTCATTTAGTAAGAGAGCACATTGAACTGGAGTATATGAAAGGGCAATTTTTGAGTTTTGTAACTTTGAGTTGTGATTCATAAAATCACGCACTTTCAATATAATTTTTGTCACTTCACATAAACCATCAGTGGTCATCTGGATTTATATGTGGATTATCTAGGTTCACTCTAGAATGATGAAGGGTGGAGAATACAAACAACTAATCAGGATTACCTTGACCACACCACCTAGTAACAAAGAGACCAGGTAAGGAAGGGGCTTTCTATCTGAACTGCACTGTGACTTGACTGCTCTCAATGATCCATGCTTTATTCAGTTTCCTTTCTAGTTCTCTGCCACAAATATATGTGAAGAAAACATTCTGTATTTTCGGAGTTCTGATTTACTATTTTCATCTGGTCTTTGGCTCAGTAAGTAATCTCTATCTGGAAGCAGAGCTGAATTGGGAAAAGATTGTGAAGTGAAACGTTTTTCATGAAGTACCTGCCATTCTTCCCTTTGGCCACCATGACCAGGCAGTCTGACCCCAGAGATTGCTCTTAACTGCTCCCTTATACTGTCTGAGAGTCCTTGAGAGCATGGCTTGTTTTTATGAGAGTCCGATCTTATCTTTGAAACTCTGGAGTCAGTGCAGTGCCAGGCACACAATAGGAGCTGTATAAATGAGAAGTAATAGTCATTTAATCAAATTAACTAATTCCCACTGATATTTAGCTATTCTGACAAAAATGTCTCAAGGATATGGTGATATAATCTTTGCACATAAGTGGAAATTGATATGTTGTATGAGATATATTGGGTAGGGGCCACAGATAGTATCGGGCATAGCACTGTCTAATTTCGCTTAATCTGTCAATATTTTCTTTGTAGCATATGGCCCACAGTTAAGCAGGTTCTTAGATACATAGAGTCTTGAGGCTGGAAATGACGGTAGTCCGGTCGCTTTCTTTTAAGAATGATGGGACTGTTGGCAGAAGCTGTGTAGGCACCTTCTGTTGGGTAGGGATCTGTTGTTATCTGTGTGATAGCTCAAAATATTCAGTATGGAGAAAGAGAAAGAGAAAGAGGGGCTAGAGTGCTTGAAACATAAATTGTCAGCTTTTAAACTTGGTGGCCAGTGTCCTACCTCTTGTCAGTCTTAAGCAGATTTCTTCTTTTCACTGGCTTTTGCTTTATCTCTGTCTGTGCCAGCAGGTCATGGCCCACAGTAACAGTGCAGACGGCACTGCAGATGTTCTAGGCACCTACTTAGAAGCAATTTGAAAGGGGCACAGTCAAAATCTCCTGCCTGAGCTTACTTTTCAAAACACATTTATAAGTAATCAAATGAAACAAACGGCTATTTTACAACTACTACTGACTGCTAACATTTATGGAGTACTTACTATATGTCAAGTGTAGCTCTAAACACTTACATGTATTAATATACTTAATTCTTGTAACAACTCAATGAAGTAGATGTTATTAATATGTCCATTCTATAGGTTAGGAAACAGGTACTGAGAACTTAAGTAAATTCTCAAGTAAGAGGTTAAGAAATGTCAAATGGAGCAAAGTTTCAAATTAACAGGAAAACTCTTCAATTCCATCCTATATACTGGACTATTTTAATTCCTTGCAAGTCTGGGTCTTAAGCGAGAGTGGATATCCTAGGATTTCTAAGCTGAGAAGGAATTTAGAAAGCAGCTAGACTGCAGCATCAATTCACTGATTTGGAATTTGAAGCTCAGAGAGGTGAGGTGACTTTCCCAAAATCACACAGCTTTTTAAATGCAGACTTTAAGCCTTGCAGCCTTTCTCCTGTATCAGACTGTGTTTTGCACATTATTTTTTATTTTGACAATAGCATAATCATAGTGTTTAAACTGTATCTCCTTCCATTTTACAGAAGAGAAAACAAATGCACTAAAAAAAAACTAGATTTCATGTCCTTGTTAAGTCCTTGTTGCTTGCATTGGCTGCATTAGAATCTGTGGTGTTGGAGGCCTGGACATTTGCTTGCTCACATGAACCTGGTGTCTGGCTGCACCTTGATAAAGGTAATGATAGGTGTTATCAACCTTTCATATTTTCCGTCTCTAGGGTATTTTGGCTGTGGTTACTTCCTGAGCCCATGGAGACAACCTTGGCTGAATCACTTAAAACACATTTTAATCACAACAAAGCACCTTCTACAAAAATAAATCCTTTTAAAAGTGTCCCAGCTTGATCAACTGACAAGCATCAAACGGTGATAGGAAAGCTGGAAGTATAGACTGCTTTTCTTAATTAGACAGCAAAATTGAAATGCTAGAGTGATTTAGCAATGATTAAACATTTGACAAATAATTTTTTATCAGGCTTCATCCCAACTCTTTTAGCAGAGGAGGGAAGAATCTTCTGAGAGCTGTTTGAAATGGTGGAACAACAATTAAGCCCTTGGTCATTCACAGAGAGGAAGCAGAAATGAGTGCATTTGCCAAATACGGCACGACGGGCATTGGCGGCCGGAGGACTGCAATGGAAACAAACCTGTTGAAAACCAAGTAAGATGAACCCTGGGAGCACAAAAGAAGGAAGGAAGAGGACCATCACTCCAGCCCTCTGAGCCTTGTGTTAAAATGAAAATTTTGTCCCCCTTCTAAGAATAAGTATTCCAGCATTCACTTCAGGAAGTCCCATTGCTTCAGCTTGGATGGCTAATACGACAAACAAAGCAATTGTTTGTTGACACGCTATTCTAGCAGGTGCAGTTCCATTTTAAACAAGAAGCTGCTATTGTTTTCAGGAATCATGTTGATGACTGTCTTAGAACACGAAGGGCTGGTTCTGCTGGGGGTGGGGGTGGGGAGGACACCTGGGTGCTGTTTTTCACTTGAGCCTTTGGGTCCAATAGCTCTCATCCTCTGTACATTTATGACTAGCACCCCCTAGAGGTTTATACAGGTTTTAGAAGGAGAGCAAATTTGTTTTTTAAAATAATTCAAAAAAAAAATCGCTCAAACCCGATTCTCAGATTCCGAGGAAAATTCCTGGGCAGGGGCGAGCAGGGCTGTCCGGAAGTTTGTTTGGCAGGAGACACCTGGGGCGGAGGGCACCCTTGATTTGTCGCCTTTGGTTGGAGGAAGGTGAAGCAAGGGCGAAGGCTGAGTTGGCTCAGTAACAAGGGAGAGAGGTGACTCTGGCATCAGGGGTTGGTGGTGACCTGCCTCTGCTAAAAATCACCAGATACCTGATGCCCAGTCTCCTCCCCAGGGAAAATGAGGGCGGAGGGTGTGAAGGCAGCGGGCGAATGCAAACTTTGGGGTGCTTCTGCGTTTCATGAGCACCGGGAGGGGCGGCACCAGGCAGGCCAAAGGCATCCAGGTCTCTTTCTTTTTGTGCAGTGGTGACACACTGCCAGCCCTGCCTTATTTGTGCGAAGTGGAACTGTGTGAAGTGCTGCGGGTGATTTATGGGCAGCATGGAGCAGTAATCCCTCCCCGGGCTCTCTCCTCGGCCTTCTCCGCCAGAGGCACTAAATATCCAGCCCGACTGGGGATGTGCCACCGCTGGTGGACTCCTGAACGAGGGCTGTGTTAGCCTCGCAATTTACTTTTTCTAAACCATGATAAATTCAGGCACAAACGGCAGCAAAATTAACCGTGTAAATGCCACCATATTTTGCAGGCTAGTAGCTCTTGTTGGTTCAACTCTGCATTGGCTTTTATTCTCTGAACTGGAGAAAGAGAGGGCCTCTTTTTTCTTTTCTTTAATGTTTAGGTGAGAGAGGAGCAGCTTTAACAAAATGCTGCAACTGATTAATAGAAACGACTCTTGTTCCTAAAATGCGTTAGCCCACTGTATGGTTTGTGTTAGAGTCCACTGTCTTAGGTGAGAAATGCTCATTCATTTTTCATTACTAGTATTAACTGAACAAATATTTAATCGATTTATGCTACATGTCTCACATGCCGTGGGGAAGCGAAACGTAAATTGATATCACTAAACCAGAATTACTCTGATGTTTTTAGGTCAATTATATCTCAGTGGGTGCAAGCCAAGTGGTAGTTTACTTATTAATTGGTTAAAAACAACCTAATGTTATCAGCAGTATTTTATCCTTCCTATTTTTCATATTGTGAATTGAAGTGGTGACTGGTTAAGTCTGACAATATACATGAGAAGCCAATGGGCAGTCATTTTGGTTCGGGTTGATGCCCAGTGTCTTCAGTGACTCCTTCGCCCCATTAGAGGACAAAGTGATGGCCGTCAGTGTGGTATTCAAGCCCATGCTGCACCCTGAGGAGGTCTCCCCACTCCTCCTTCAGTTTCCTGTCTTGCCCACTTTTCCCCTCAGGTTCCCTGTGAAGGTGATACAGACTAATCTGCAGTTCTACAGTCACACCTTGTGGATGCTGTTGTACCTGAGAATGGTTGCTTTAGCCAAGACCTGAAGGGCTAGAGGGGGTCAGCAAGATAATAGGAAGTGTGTGTGAATGTGTGTGTTCAGATTGGTCTTGTCACCTATTTGCTGGCCCTTCTTAGGCAAGTCACTTACTGTTTTTATGTTGAGATTCATTTCTAAAATGTGATTGATAATCTGCTATAAGCCCAGTATAAAGATTAAATGAGATGATAGATATGAAATCATTTTCTCATTTTGATGGCACTGAACAGGAAGGAAAAAGAGTTTTAAGAAGTGAAGAAGGAGAGCCCTGGTCTGTGTGGAGCCACCTTGTAAGGAGTGCCCTACAGGAGAGAGCTTGGAAAGAGCCCAGCTCAGGGGAGCTGAGGGTTGAAGAGCAAGGCTCAGGGAATGAAAATCCATTCACCTTAGATGTGGGAGGGCAGTTATTCCAAGAAGCAGCCTGGGGCCAGTCAAGGTTTAGCATTTCAGGACTTGAAGCTTTGTGCATGGATCTGAATGGCCAGCCTAGACTTTGATGTCATGTGGGCTGCTCATTCCTAGGCTAGAACCATAATAGGCATGAAATCTGTTCCGCTCATAGTCTTGTTCCTCCTACTAGCCATTAGATTCTGGCCAGTATGAGGTAGAGGACAAGTCTTGTCTTTATAGACCAAAGTTGTTTGAGAAAAATCAGTGACACCATAGCTCAAGTTCTATAAGCTATTTCATCTTTTCTTGAAATCTCTCTTTGGTTGCTGTTTCTAGAATTTTGGGATCAAGTTTATTAACCTCACTTGGCACGGCAGGAGAGAAGGCACCTTGTGTAGCTTTTAACCTGAGGAACCCACACTCTTGCTATTCAAAGTGTTGTTCATGGACCAGTAACATGCTCATCATTGGGAGCTTGTTAGAAATGCAGACTCTAGGCCCATCCCATACCTATTTAACCAGAATCTTGTTCAATTTTTAACAAGATTCGCTGGTGATTTATGAAAACATTGAAGTCAGGTCAAGAAGACACATCTCACCATGTGCACATCCACATACACAAATATACACATATTATACAAACAATTCACTTTCATCATAAAGATGACACAAAATACAGAATACATAAAAAAAATTGCCCCTGGTATTGCCTCTGTTAACATTTTCCCTATTTGTCTTTGTCTTTTCATTGAAAAAGTCTGCATGTTTTTGTGATGGTGAGCAGGACCCACTCCTTAACAAGCCACTCTCCCATCTTCAAGCAATATATTGGGTTTGACTAATTGCTGCTAGTAATGGAAGAGGGGGAGGAAAATAAAATTAAAATAGAAACATAACTCTACTTTTTGTTGGATCATAGACCTCCAAACCTTATAAGGAATTGAAGAATAGAATTGATTATTAATTTCAAGTGGTTCTGTACTCACTTTAATTCTTAAATTTCACTGAATAGTGTCATAAACGGATTTGGTGTCCTGAATAGTCTCAGGGCTCTGTGTTACCTGAGATTCAACAAACGTATTTCATCTGTATGAGGAAATTGATGGGAAAACATGTGTCAGAATTTTCCCTCTCCTTTGGGCAGTCTACCTAAAAAGAGTAATTGGTCCAACTCTAAAGGATGGTTTTGTAAATGACTTTTTTCTAGCAGGGGTTAGGTAGTGTAGGTTGGAACAATATTTTCTTGTGTTGAAGCAGAATTCTTTGAACTTGAGAAGGGACTGATCCTGGTGCTGCTTTTCAGCTTCAAGGAATGAATTTCCTTCTCTAAGCCCCCTATCTCTTCTTCTCCAAACTTCCTAATAATTTAATTCACCGAACCAGGATGACATGAAACATTCCTTGCTGCCTCTAAGCTCCCTTTGTACACTTTCAAGGTTTAGAGATTTCTTAGCAATTGTCATCAAACAGACAGCATGCTTCGGGTGTTGGCCTCCCGAGCAGGAGCCGCTCCTGGGGGGGAACCAGCAAGTGTGCCACAACACTGAGTTCTTGACTGACAGCAACCACCCCCTCCTTGCTCGCCCCCCTCCAGCTTCAAGGGCTAGCAGGCTGGGCCTTTCTAGAAGATTTGGAAAGGAGCCATCAACAGGAATTATTGAACAATTGCTCTGTGAAACTTAAGATAACACTTTGTTCCACCACAGTGGAATTGCTATGTGACAGAAGGAAATTATCTGTTTAGTTCCTGATTAACATTTATGTGAGAAAGATAAAATTAAACTTGATGGTATCTAGTTCAAGAAATGCTTATATTTAACTTAGAATTTTTAGAGAGTACATGTAACCAACTTTGAAGGATTCGCTGAGTTGCAATGGGGGGAAAAAACACCCAAATACAAAAAAACTAACATCTAAGTTGCCAGTTGAATGCCTCTTAACTACCAAATTAAGTTCCCTGAAATCAGGATTTCCACAAACAACTGGATTATGAACATAATGGTATGAAATAGTCTATCCTTATGTATAATTGGCAGATCTGTGTGTGGGAAATAATTTTTAGATGTTCACTTATTTTTAACAAGTAGAAACCTGAATAAGGCTCACTGGGAAATAAATTTCCCAGTCAAGTTAATAAGCCAAACATTTTACCATTAATGTATAAGACATCTCAATAATTGCTGAGGTAAAAATGCTAGTAGAAATAACTTTTAATTCAGCCTTGAAATAAAGAATCAAATCCATGTGTTCATTCATCTAGCTCATATTCTCATGGGATCCCCAATGTATAAGCACAATCTTGGGTCTAATGGTAGATAACCAAGATGAGTAAGACAGGGTTCTTGTGTTAACGGCTTTTTAGTTGGCCAGGGGGGGCATGAACATGGTGAATACAAGGCACAGTGAGAATGTCAAGCCAAGGTAACAGCTATTCCTAATGTATCCCTAGTCTGCATTTCCTTTAAGTATAGTGTCAAATATCTGTGCAAGCCAATGTGTTTTGTAAATATGTACTGTACACAGTGCTGTACTTGTATAGTGCTTTCGCTATGGGCCAGAAACTTTCTAAAAGCTTTAGAGATAATGAATTCATCTATGGTTATTAACCCTCCATTTTACTGATAAGAAAATTGAGGCACTGGAGAGGTTTAGTAACTTGCCAACTCAGCAGAGGAGAAAGACTTGAACTTGGCAGCTCAGGTTCAGAGTCTTCCTAGACACTGAGCTCTGCTATCTTTCCCAAGTGGTTGCACACGTCCGTATAAGCCGAAAAGAGGCAGTGTGAAAAGCTCCCTGCTTATTAGCTGCAGGTTTGTTGCTATCACTTAGGCCTGCATGGCTACAAAATACATGCTTGGACCTTCCTTTTCAAACGGTGATATGTTCTTGAACTGTGGAAATCAAACCACTATAAACATTTAAAAAGAAACATGGGGAAGAGTTATCCAAAGGAATTCAACATTTGTAATGTGAAGACTATTTCACAAAATAAGCACCAAAACTTTTGTTTATCTATTCTGAAGTTTAGAGTTTCCTTTTTTTAAAAAAAAAAATGTTGGGCATTTGTTTATATCTATTTTACTGATTTGAAATTAATTTAGTGGTATTTATGCACAAGGGTAGTTCCTAGCCTTGATTTTGGAGAAAGATTTACTACTAGAGGGGAAGCAAAACATACAGCTCCGGTTAAGTGAAGGAAGAATATTGGACAGGTGTCCTCCATAATCTGGGGCTTCACTGAAGGTGTGAAAAGCTCCCTGCTTATTAGCTGCAGGTTTGTTGCTATCACTTAGGCCTGCATGGCTACAAAATACATGCTTGGACCTTCCTTTTCAAACGGTGATATGTTCTTGAACTGTGGAAATCAAACCACTATAAACATTTAAAAAGAAACATGGGGAAGAGTTATATATATATCTCCATATATTTATCTTGAAGTCATTGTGGGTATCATGTTCATCTGAAATTTCTCATGCTTTAGTTTGTGCGGTGGGGAGAGGGGAGGCAGCAGGGAAGGGAGGGGGAAGCCAAGAAAGAATCTTATTGAGAAATGAGATGAATTAGTGGATATATGAGCTCATCAATTTTTGTAAGTGAGAAAATCACTAGCATCATTAAAAAAATTCCATCACACCCAAAAAGGAGATAAGACCATCTTGTCTTATTACACTTAAAAGGATATTTTAACCAAGTGCTGAGCTTGAAGCTAGTTCTAGTTCCTTGCTACCAGGCACTCTATTTTATTCCTTTTGTCTTCAGTGCCTAGGAGAGAGGCTGGCTTAGAACAGGTGTCCAGAAAATGTATGTGGAATGAATAAAACTATAGAGGCCCTGGCTTCAGAAGAAAGATCTCCAGACCTTCAGAGAAGAGATTTTCTGCTCACCTCTGACTAAAATCACTGGCCTGATGCCACATTGTCCTTGAAGTCAGGCTGCCCCACTGAACTCACTGGCTTTGAAACAGAGAGAGGCCTGCGCAGGAACCTGGTGGGAAGCCTTGTGGCTATGACCCAGGCCCTGTGGGTAGTGTCAGGAGATTAGAGTATCCTTACTCCAAGGCCAGAGATATAAGGCCAGATTACTCAGGGTCACAGGTCCACATTCTTGTGCGCAACAGAAGCATTAATTAGTGACAATTACCTATTGGAAAAAAGAAGTTGAGTCCTGAGTGCTCCTTCCAAAAAACTTAAAGACAGAAGGAAGCTTCTAACAATGGGTCAGGGGAGATGCATTTCCGCCCTGATGTTAAAAACAAGGTACTGTCTAATTGATGAGTAGTAGGGGCTCGCAGAGACGCTTTGATGAGCCATCTCCTGCTTCCTGATATTGTGACCCCCTCAACAAACACTGACAAATAAAACCAGCATGCCTTCAATATAAATGAGGGCACATTATCTGAGAGATGCTTCATTCTCAGGATGTGGTTGAAATCCTGTTATGAATAAGGTTTACATCCTCGCCACTGAAATAATATTTTTGTACTGTGGAAATCAATGGTAAGGGGAAAAAAATGGACAGGTCATCTAATATGTAAACAAGTTAACTTTGATGTGCTATCTTGCTTGCTGGATTTGGTCCTCGGGAAAGTCAAAGAACACGTTGCTTAGGTGATCTCTCTCTGTCCCTTTTTCTCTCATCAGACCTTTTATCTTCTCTCCTTTTCTCTTACTTTGGATAGCATTTTGATGATGAGTCCAGCTCAAAACTATTGTGCCAGAATTTTTCAGCCTGATTGCTTTTTTTCTCCTTGAGTAATCCTTAGGTATGTAGGATTTTGCTGTGATTTCAAACAGAACCAAGACGGATTTGGTCCAAGAGTAGGTGAAAGCATGTATTTTGTCAAGTAGCAAACTTGTGGAGAATTTGTGGGTTCTATGTTTCAAACAGAATCTGAAATCTTTTGAGGCTCAAGTTCCATCTGCTCTTGGCAAGACACAATTTCCTGGTTCAAAAGAAAATAAGCACATAAAAAAGGGCCTGCAGGCTTCTTGGACATCAAAGTTTAGGAGATACTCATAAAACAGCATTTTGATGATTTTTAGATTATAGGAACCAGGAACATACAGATTAAAACTACACTTGAAGTACCCTTAAGTTAAAAAGAAAAATCCAAGGGCAAAGATATTGGCAAAGTACATTGCACTTTGGATATTTTTGCCAAAAGTGATACATTTTTGTTAGGCTACCTGCTCTTCCCCCAGTTGAATTTGTTCTGTAAAATCTCAGCTCTGTCAGATTCCATTTCAGCTTCTTTATGGCGTCCACTAGACTTCACAACTGATAAGATAGACATGACCCTTTTGAATGAACAGCTCTTGTGAAAATTATGTTCATATTTTTGTTTAATGTTCAATCAACTTGATGGGTTAACACCTAAGTACCAAAAACCAGCCAACTTATCATTTAGAAAAATACATTGTAATAAACAATCACTCAGTATTAGTGGTTCTCTGCTGGGGGTGGTTTTGGTCCTGTTGGGGGGATGGGCACTATCTGGAGACATTTTTGAGTGCCCTAACTCAGAACTGCAGCCTGTGGTCGTTCTTGGCATCTGGTGGGTAGAGCCAGGGGTGCTGCTCAACATCTATAAAGAGCAAGACCTCACCCATGACAAGAATTATCTTGCTCAAAATTTCAGTAGTGCTAAGGGTTAGATACCTAGCTCTAGACTTTAGGAGAATTATAGATAGTATTTTCACTTACTTTTTCTCCCAAGCAAAATTGATGTTCTCTACTGATTTCTGGGCATAGATTGCCCAGTTGGGAGAAGAGGGGAAAATAAGAATGAGAAAAGAAAGAGAATGATACCTGTAAGGCTGAAGTAATCCTTCAGATCCAGAGGTCACAATATCTGTCCCATTATAACTAAGGAAAATAATGTATTTTTAAAAGGCAGATAAAGATTCTGAGGCCCAGAGATGACGAGCTGTTACAAGAATGTTCTTCAAGTCAGAAGGAAAGCAGTGGAAACAGGATGTGTTAATATATTTTGGTTGTCATTGTTTGTGTTTGTATGCTACTATGTGCAGCCCCAAACTGAGGATTTTGAACCACTTCTGTTCTTCCCAACTGCCTGGCTTGCTCATTTTGCCCATGTTGAAATCTTATTCATCCAGCAGACATTGATGCACCCAAAGAAAGGGCAGGAGTGGGAGAAGAAATGTGTGAATGGGAACTTTCCCAGGCTTGACTGAGATCACAGAAGTCCACAGAGAATCAGCTGGGCCCCAACCCCTGTACAATCCAGCATAATGCACAGGTTTTCTGGAAGAGGTGGCAGCAGTGGCCAGAGACTGTTTCTCTTGGGGGAATTTGCAAATGTCTGTAAACTGCCATGGAGGTGGTGTCCTGGGGACAGAATGATACCCTTTGGTGAGGGTTTCCCTAGCGTAGAACCACTGGCAGCATCTGTCCCAGACCAAGGCAGCACATCAAGGAAAACAGATCCCTGGGCCTTCCTTACCTCAGGCCACTGACTCAGAATCTCCAGGGACAAGGGATACTTATCAAGTGTCACTGTTGATTCTTATCATCAGGGAAGTTTGGGAAGCTCTCCCCAGGGGACCAGTAAACCCTGGAACTTTCAGAGGGAACCTTAGTTGAGAGTCCCCTCTTTAGCCTTACTGTTATCCATAAAAGGCTCATTCACGCCTTCATGCAAGAAAGATGCTTGGCACACTTTCTGTTCCACTGCCCCAGAGGCTGAAGATGTTGTCAACAAGACAGATGAGGTCCTCGCTCTCATTAAACTTATTTCAGGTTCATGAATGAGAACCCGAGAAATAAGTGTGGAGTATTTTACCTGGGAAATCCTTTCCCCATTGCAGATCAGAAAGACAGAAAGAAGCTTTGTATAATGGAGAAATGTATAAGGAATTCCCTCTTAGGCGCTTGTAATAGCAAGTGCACTTCCAGTGTTGAGAAGTATCTGTTACGCTATTTACATGAGCCTGGGAAAATCGCTAATTACTTCTGTGCTCAGCATCCCCGTCTGTAAAATGAGGATTTGCATACATATCTACCTACCCCACAGACTTGTTGTGAAGGATAAATTGTGTTTACACTTGTAAAGTTCTTAGGCTGGTGCATGCCACAGGGTAAACACACAATAAATGCGATTAGCTGTTATCACCCTTGTGCTCGTCTTCATCATTGCTGTCCCCACCAATGTGTTCTGTCTCTCTCCCCTCAACCAGACCTCATGGTGCCCAAAGTCACTGGTGGTGAAAACAATGTTCGGCAACCCTAATAGATTATATTCCTTCATTGACTCAATTAACCATTCACATATATGAACTGAGAACTTGTCAAATCCAGGACTTGGAACTAGGATGTGGGAAATATAAAAATAAGTTAGCCATGGAGTAGCTAAGCTCAGTTTACAAATACCAATAGTTCAAGTGGGAAGTGATTTAAAAAGTATAGATAAAATTTTCTGAGGGTTCAGAATAGAAAGTGATTTCTTCTATCTGGGACATGTGGGAAGAGAGGAAATGGGGATATCCTTTGGGGAAACGTTGTAACCAGTACCTTCTGGGAAAATATAGTAGGGGCTGAATAAACATTGAATTGAGTTGAATTCAATAGATAGGCTCTTACCTCCCTCCAAGCAGTGCCATAAAAGTAGAGTAGGAATACCAAATTTCAGAAACAATTGGGCTGAATAGGTTTTCATCGGCTAGCCTGGGAACCTAACAGCAATCAGTGATGAAATTTCTATGAGAAAACATGCTCTTGAATTCCAAACCTCCATTACACATGTGATGTTTTGACTTGCTGCTTGTTTATAAGTAGGGGTTGGTCTGGATTCATTGTTGACTTGAAAGGAAAATGACTAGTATTTTAAACTGCTTTTTTACATGGACTCTCATGTGTCACATTTCTGCCAACATATCTCAAATATACTAAGACCTTTTACAGAAGCTTAAACAATGCTGTTCAGCTCTTGTTTTATTCCTTTCCCACCAATTCGCTTTTAGCTTATCTGGACTTCGGCATGTCATTTGGAAATTGGGCTATGTTTTCCTTGCTTAAATTGAAAAAAGCAATGATTAACTGAAATAACAGTGCACATTACTCAGTTTTAATTATGTTTGTAATACATCACCCAGTGATATGAGGCAACTTCTTGCCATTCACTTTCCATCATGCGTTTCTTGTAACATATGGTCCTTGTGAAATAGTTTTGATTCAGAGTCCCCAGTAGCATATGGCAAAAAAAAAAAGAAAAAAGAAAAAAAAAGGCCCTTCAAGTCAATGCAAAGTAAAGGCCAGCCTCTTTGCCCCAGAGGAGCCTCCATCGACTGCAAGCCAGCAGGCCCTGAATCTGAATTGGTGTCAGGGTTTCACTCATCATGAAGATTTTACATTTGTTTTGGGACTTTGGAGCATGAGGTTCTGGATGTAAAAGTCAGAAGAGATATGGCTTTTGTAATGTCTGCAGAGATTCCTGTGTCGATAAGGTCAACAGAAAGTTAATAGATTTTTATCTTTTCATCACATGAACTTAATATAGTGCAACTGCTTGGTGGGGGTGGGATGGTGGAGTGGGATGGGAATCCCATCATGCTTCTCAGATTTTTCACAAAGGATGTTTTGGGTATGTAAGTGCATTTTTGCTTAAGCTTAAAAAAACATCTCTCACTTAAATAATAGAACTTTAAAATAAGAACTTTGTCTAAAATGGTGTGTAACAATTCTGACTAAAAACAATTATAGTCAGAGTAGAACATGTTTTCTCCTTTGTGCTGGTTATTCAATTATGTATGAGTAGAAAAAGCTTGCATTTATGGTGCTTTAACAGAATGTGAGCCAGTTCAACTTAAATGCCTTTAAGCAAATGCTCAGAGCCATAAGGCAGTTCCATTAGGACTGCTTCCTTCTTCCACCAGACTCTTAATGACTGCCATGTGCCTGCCCTGAAGGGAAGGTCCTTTTGCCAGGCACTGGCATATGACTGGAAACTCCAATTGAAAGAGGGTGGTGTGTGTAAAGCCTGCCACCAGGAGCAGCTTTCAGAGGAAATCTGGGGTATGTGGGAGAAAAAACACCATGCTGACTCCAGATGCCACCTTTGGAAATCTCTGGGCCTTATTACCTTCACACCAACCTGCTGACTTGATTTCTGCTTTCTTGGCCTCTCTGACCAGGGGCTCGAATCAGCTGTGAGGGAGGTTCCTGCAACCTGGGGATGCTCACTGTGGTACGCAGGCAAGCGGGAGGCTGAAAGGCAAGGAAACTCCGTGGAGGGACAGCACTGGGTCAGACGGACTAGCAAGCCTCAGCGATCAAACACGTCACACCTGTCTTGGCCACTGGTGCAGGTGTTCTAGGTCAGCTCTCACTGTGGTTATCAATCGCTGACAGTTGACAGTTTAATTTTACACCACAAGTACCTCATTACTTGTGTAGGCACTTGAAGAACATGTGGGCACTGGATCGGATCAGTGATCAATGACAAAGGTTGCAGAGGGTGCAAGTGGTAGCAGTGAAAGTGAAGGTCTCCGTGCATGAGTTGGCAGTGGTAGGGATACATGACAAGGGGAGTTTAACTGACAAACAGTCTGTCAGGTTGAAAAGAATGGAGATTTGCCAGTGAGCTAGCTGTAGATTATAAAATATATCTCTTGATTTGAGGGGAAGGAAGGAGGAAACCCCTAGCCTGAGCGTTGCCTTCCTTTCTTGGAAGAGCTTATGCAAATTTAGCGAATGTGCAGGATTGTAAATTTTTATTCTATGAGCATTTATCTCGTGACATAGAGCCATTCAGGTGTTTAGGAATTTAAGGTTAGTAGGATGCAGTGATGCTGGTTTATAAAGATATATATATATTTTTGTGTATATCACACCAATTCCACCAAACCAGACCATCGCTGTTACAGATTGTCCCATGGCAGCCTATTGTGGATATTCAATAATAAGAAAGTCATTCCATATAAGCCCTTCTGTTCTTATCAATACGATTCATGGTCAACACCACCAAAATAGATTGCCTTAGAGAGGTAGGGAAAGAAATCCATTCTTTCAAGTGCCCTTTATAATGGTCTTTTAATAAATTCCTTGCAATTTTCCTCTCCTCTCAACTATTTTCTAAAAAGGAGTGATATTCTTTGCCTTATAAAAATCTTCCTGTTGGTGTTATTCTCTTACAATATGTTGGCTTTAAGACAAAGGCCACATAACATGAATTTTATTCCTTACTATGTGCCTTGTCTGTTAGAGTAAGCTTAATTAGGTACATGGTGCATGGTGTAGTAGAATGAAAATGGGTTTTGAAGCAGACAGACCTAAGTTGGAATTCCACCTCTGCAACTTCCAGCCATGGTGCTTGGGCAAATTATTGACAGCCTCAGTTGTGTTGTTTATAAAGAAGTATTATAGGTTTGTGGAAAGGGCTAAGTGAAGTAAAATGACAGAGACCACAAATTGCCTCCCTATATCTGTTCCACTCCTTTCTCACCTTAGTAGCACAACCATTTGAACTTCAGCTAAGCATATGGTCTAGTTATATTTCCAGCCTCCCTTGGTTAGATATAGCTGTGCAGTTAGGGTTCTGCCCCATGGAGTATGAACAGAACTATATTTTAATTATGTGCAGTTTAAAAAAGGTTGAGCTATGTCTTTTCCCCTTTCCTAAGGGCAGTATCTTGCCAATGGGTTTTAGCCCGAGGCAAGTTCGCTATGGATTCAGTGTGACCAAAGAAATGACAGTAGGACGTTCTTGGAGTGAAAGGGTTATACCCAACTTTATTTCCAGGTGGCAGGTCAGTCACTAAAATCCTGTTCACTCAGAGCGAGTCTGCATGCAGCAAGCTGCTCTCTGCCTTTGGACCCCTCTGTCTGCATAGCCATCCTCTGGGCCTCTCTGCACAGTCATCCCACACAGCCGTCCTCTGGGCCTCTCTGCACAGTTGTCCCTCACAAGCATCCTCTGGGCCTCTGTCCTTGGCGCTGCCACCACTCCAGCCTTGGCTCTGCTCTCCGGCAGCCTGTGTTGTACCCAGAGCACTGGGTGGAGCTCTTTTTATAGAGTCAACAGCCATGTATTGCCCACAGGTGTGCAGTGAGCTAGTCAACCAGGGCCAGGTGAGAATCCTGGCCACAGGAACTCTCATTTTATTCACAGGCAGGACCATATAGAAGAAAACAATATCTTAAGAAATGGCAGAGCAATAAGCTAGGAGGGATCCGGAACCCTGGATGACCCTGCAGATCAGAGCCATCTACCTGCTTAGGATAGGCTGCCTCACTCTGGACTGTTACAGAGGAAAGAGCCAAACTTCTCTCTCATTTCAGCCACTGTATTTTGGGGTCCCTCTGTTATAGTGGCTGAGCCTGTACACTAATACATCTAATATAAGAAAAGCACCAAACATAGTAGGCTGGCATATATTTATTGTTTAAATAATGTTTATTATTTAAAACAATCTATATTGATTCATTTCTAACAAAGGTAGTGAATAATACATGTAATAAATTAAATATTAACCAGAGGGCATCTGCTTAGTGACTGGGTTAAATAATCATTCTTTTTGCCCTGCTAAACTAGTTCTACTAGTCAACTGTTGCCTGTTTGCAAAATGTTCATCTTTTCAGGTCGCTCTGGTTTCTTTACAGAATCACCTCTCTCACTCTATGATATTTCAGTTAAGAGCTGGGGGAGTGAGTGAACTTCACTCTTCCTGGCAGCATCAGGGGCATTATGTCATTTAAAAGCCTAATTTACCACAGTCACTTACTATACACTATCCATAGCTTCTACTTTAACAAATCGGTAAACTTTAGGATAAGTGATACTTTCTAGGAAAAGAGGCATGGAATTCCAGAATACCAATCAGTACATTGAAAATTTAGAGCCCATAGGCACTCAGGGCAACCTACATCAATTCTCACAGGGCCTCTGGCTTCACCTGACTGCACTCCAGCCTTCTCATTCTCCTCCTCCTCTTCCTTCCTTGTCACCCCCCTCTACCCCCTTCCTGTGGGGACTTTTTCTGTCTTGTTCACTCTTACCGCCTAGCAAAAACTGGCATCCTCTGGGATTGTCTGGTTTTAACTGCAGCACCCACAGCTAACATGGTTACCGCTCCCCATTTCTGTGGTAAAGAGAAAATTTGCTACTTCATCTCTCTTCTAGAGTTGATGTCTGTTACCCCCAGCCTACAGAAAAAAGACTAAAAGCCAGCATGTGTCCAAGTTTGAAAATATATAACTCTGCCTTTTTTTCTTTTGTATCATTTCCTTTTAGTTCAAGGGACATGATAGCTGCTGTAAAATAGCTGAAAGGGTTTGTTTTTTTGGAAATGGGACTAAACTTATTCTGGCTGGCACTGAAGGGTATGTCTGGGTCCACTGGCTGCAAGTTCCATGGGAGGAAATATATGTTATCTTCTTTCCTTGAATGGTACCTTTGTGTCTGGGAACCTGAGAGCCAGGTTGTCTTTTCAGGATTTCTGCAATTGGCTAAAGCCCTCACTCAGAGTGTCTGCCCTTCCATTCTTATCATGTTATCTCTGGGAATTTATATGTGCCTCTCGATGGAATTTATAACTAAAGACCGGTATCTCTACTCTGCCCTTCAGATAATATAAAGCAGAAGGGAATACTAACTTTATTCTGTCATAAAGATGATTCATGCTGGGATGGGTACAGCGATGTGTAGGGAACAGATCCCCAAAGAGTACTGTTATTATAGCCTGCATGTCCTGTGGCCTCATTTTCTGTCATCACACATGCATTTTTAGGGACTGGGATTTTCTGTTATATTTCAACTTCCTCTAGAGGGCAGCTCACTGAAGGGTTCCCTAAAGTTCCTCCTTGTGTCTCTTAAAAAGCAGGGTCCTTCATTGGACAGCTCTGTTGAGGGAGCTTACTTCTGGTGTTATGGGGAAGCAAGTCCTGGCTTGGACTGCTCCCTGGCTCCTTGCTAGGTTTGGAGAGGCAGGCCAGGAACCCTGACATCTCCTTGGCTTCCTGTGCTCTCAGCTGTGTGTCCCTGCCGTCCCACTGGTCTTCCCAGCAGACGCTCAGCTCTGCAGCCCAGTTTTTTGCCTGGCCACCTCCATAGGGCTCACGGGTACAGATGCAAAGCAGTTCCAGCCCAAGTTGTTCTTCCAGCCCATCATTAACAAGGTATGACCTTGGGCCAGTCACTTAACCTCTCCATACCTCAGGTTTTTCATCTGTGAAATGAGAAGTGTGAATTAAATTGGTGGTTTTCAAGCTGTGCTCCTCAGCATCCCCTCAGGGGAGCTAGAGAGAGAGAGAGAGAGAGAGAGAGAGAGAGAGAGAGAGAGAGAGAGAGAGAGAGAGAGAGAGAGTGTCTGTGTGTGTCTGTATGTGTGTGTGTGCGTCTGTGTGTGTGAGAGAACAAGCAACAGAAAGATTTTTTCCCTTATTTTCCATATTTAAACCACTCAAAGCTTGGTTAGTTTAAGCTGTGTTGCAGGGAAATCTTTCTTATACTTACATGTAAATCCTCATTAACACCTTTCTCCTTCCAGCTGCCCAACCCCTCAATATCATTCTTTCTCTAAAGGCAATTTGCTTGGAGAAAAAGGGCAATTGTATGGACTTCTTGAAGGTGGAATTTTATTTAGAGCAAAGCATACATTTCATTTATTATTAGCAGTGGAGTTTTCTTTTGAGGCCAATGACCAATCATGGATAAGATCAGAAAGATGGAAAGGTTTGCCCTGGTCAATAAATATAACTGTGTTGTAGGGTAGTTTTACCTTTAACCCACCTGTGGGATATTATCAATTAGACATTGGAATGTGTGGCTTTAATTAGTATTATCTGTGTCTTTTGCATATTTTCAATTTAGAAAGTTCATGTGACCAAACACATGACTGGGTCTGGTGCATCCTATTGGGATGGGGTGCCTTTTCAAGTCTTCTGGTTATGACAGGAGCCTGTAGGTGAAAAGTTGTTCTGTGAATTTCTGGAAAGTTCCATCAGTTCATAGGCTCAGTGACAACACCTTTTCATCAGGGGCTTGACACCCAGGTCAAGGTGCCATGAAAGAGTTCAGCAGCAAAGCCCCATCACATCAAGGTGTTTTTCCTCATTTAGCGCAGGCCCGTCCTGGAACTCAGGGGTGCTGCACGTTCATAATGGCCATGTGGAAGGCCTGGTGAGTTATGCCTGACAACCCAGTCCTGTGGTCCTTTGGTGTCTCTGCTGCCTTCCTCTTTTTATAAACCCTAAAGGTGTTAGGGACTGCTGTGGGGAGTAGTTTTATGTTTGGCAGAACCACAAGATTTTTTTTTTTTTTGGTTTTGAAAGAAATGGTTTTAAGCCCTAACCTACTCATCAACTCAGTTCCCTGCAGAGCTTTGTCCTGGGCTGATTTCAGCTGGAGGTTGGGGCAGGGAACTGGGCTTGTAAACTCCAAGATTGGTTTGCATTTGGGGTTTGTGGCTGCACGGAAGCGTAGGTGCCCTGCCACCTGGCTTTTAGCTCCATCCTTAGAGTCTTCCTGGCTTCCAGGGTATGTGTCATTTTGACCACTAATAACTTTAGAAAAGTCTAATGCTGGAGCCATTATTGTGTAAATCTCCAGATGCAGAAATAGAGTTTTTGAAGTTTGATTGCATATTCCTAGCTGCAGTCCCAGGATCTTGAACCACTGAATGAAACTATTGCAAACGAAAGCTTTAAAGCGGAAGTACTGTAGTGTTTCTCAGACTGGCCTTTCTATTCTACTTGCCAAATGAAGAAAATAATTAGTCCTTTTACCTTATTTAAACATTTAGCTGTTGTGCCTTGGAGCCCAGCCAAAAATAATCACCTGAAATTTTGTTTATGATTTGTTCACAAAAGTGGCCATACTTTTCAAAGTAGAGCAGAAAGAACATTTTAAGAATGTGTGAGCTCATTATGAACCCAATATGTTTTAAAAACATTCAACTTGTAAACTCCTGAAATGTGGTTTATAATGGAAACACCAGCAGTTTCCTGGAGTGGGTCTGAGTCTACTAACTTCTAAACCTTTTATAGACCTTTTTCCTCTTGCAGGGAGAAAGTTATCATGGCGTCTGGTAGCTGGTATTTCTTGTTTTCAGACATCTAAATGATACTTAGTACATTTTAGGGAATGTATGTATGTGAATTATTTGTAGAAATTATGCCTACCTTTCTGCTTTCCTGTTATGTATTTAAGTCCTCTTCTTTCATTCAAAAACTTCTTTCTCTGCTACTTTTGCATGGTTTTTAATACCTTGAACAGTATGTATTATTTGCTATGAGTTTATGTTAAATCTCCATTTTAATTTTATTTTAAGTCAAGAGGTAGTCATGCAGAATATTATATATATCTATAAGATTCTCAACTGGCATTGTGTTAATTATGACTGTCTTGTAGTTGCCAGGTTTCTACATCTATGAGAGAGAGAAAATCATAATGATATAGAGGCTTGGAAATTCCTGAATTTTTGTTTGAATGATCAAGGGATGACTAAATTATAATCAATGTATTATCATGTTGTGGTGTTAAGGGTATTTAATTCCTTCTTTTCTTTTTGCAAATTGTTAATTTATGTGTAATGTAGCATCTGATCGACTAAGCCATTTCTCCACCATTCCCAATGAAAGAATTGATTGTTCATGAAATGGAGCATCATGAAACTTTTTTTGGGAGCCAGTCTATTCCTGTTTAAAAGGTAAACATATAATAGCCTGTTATTACCATATATTTTTCCTAAGTTGGTTCCATGGGACACACCAACTATGGCTTCCTTGGATGCATGTAGGGTGTTCCACGATTGATTTTAGCTCACTTGTGTTTCATTTGGGTAAAATTACATTTAAGGTGTGATGACCAGGTTTAACAGTTTTTTTTCAGTACTCTGAATGATGGAGGTGGAGCATGAATTAATATGTCTACGTCCATCATGCCAAATGCAAGAATCTGATGTAGCCTTTTTTCTAAAGCTACATATGTTAAATCACCATTGACTTTATTAGGTAGTCACATACCGCATTCATTAAGTCACAGGCTGAACTTCGGTGTTTCCAAAGTTCCTCTCTTTTCTTTCCTTTGGCTTTCATCATTTTGATGCCTAGTGCCGGACCTCCTTCCCCTTCTGGCTCACTTGGATCTATTTTTGTCTCCTATTTTCTGAAGACCCTACTCTTTGCTAGCTACTCTGATTCATTAACCATGATAATAATAACACCAATAGATAATACTTATTAAGAGTGTGTTATGCACCAGCTACTATGTGAATTGTTTTCCATATTATCCTCTGAAAAAGAACATCATTACCTCTCTTTTATGGATAAGGAACCTGCAATTCAGGATACTGTGTTAGTTCAATGTGGAAATAGAATTCAAAACTGTGCTTCTGTTTTTGATGAGAGGCTGTTTTGGCTGAGCTCTAGGAAGATACTTTTTAATTCCACCTCCATTACCCTCCTGCCCCTAATTGTCTTCTGATTTGTATAAGATAGAACCTTTTTCATTTGTTTTACTGGCAGGTGAAAATTTCTGAGAAATATTTAGACAGTATTATAACTTGCTGTTTATTTCATATGGTGGAAATTGCAGGAGAAAAGATGCCATTCCAGATAAAATTGTATCTAATGCTAATTTAAAATTAGCATCTAATTTTAAAGTTTATTCAAAGACCTTGTTTGGATACTTTTAAACACAAATTATTTTCAAATTGGTAGCAGAACAATTAGAACTGGTAAAGGAGAAAAATAAGCTCTTTGTCCTTTTACCAAAAACTTCTTAATGTTTTTATCCTAGTGAAACCAACCAGGCAACCGTATTTTAAAGTTGTGGAAAGGTTAATACTGGGTGTTTTCCTCTTATTTATGGTTTCCTGCAAGGGCAAGAACTTGGGCAACTCGGGCTAGAGCTAGAAACACCAGTTATCTGATGACTTTGCTTGATTTCCAGACTCAGATTTTGTAGCTAGCCTGGATTGGATAAATAGTGGGCCACCATCCATGTTTAGCAGGTATTTGTCTACTTAAAATTGCTAGCCTTTCTCTGTATGTCTCCAGGCTTCCTTTAATGATGACAGGCTCCTATTTCATCATTCTGGGATTGGAACTTCAGGGTGTTAAGGCTATATGTGTAGACACAGCCTCCTGGACTGTTTTGCCAACTTCACCAAGAACTCAGATCAGAGTTGCTGCCAGCCAAAGGGATCATGGTTTGTGGGGTGGGATAAGTCATTCAGAATGGTCAGATGTCTGGGGGTTAGTCAAATACTAGTGATGCAATTTGAAATCGCAGGTCATGTGTTTGCTTATTATATTTTTGGAAAGAAGAAAACCAACATGATTCTTTAAAGACATCTGGTCTGTATGGGATCGGATATTGCCTCAGTACGGTGGCCATGCTTTGTGCAGAGCAGGCATTGTCCCTTCTGCAGACTATGTGATTCAAAGTTCTCCACGGGTCCTGTGGACAAGGCAAAGCCTGTCTTCATTGGTTTTCCTGAACTGCTTTCCTTCACCTCCCTGGTGGTGTTGCACAAAGACCCTTTTGTCAGGCAATACTGGACTCTCCTCAAAATCTAAGTACTTTCAGGAAAAGACTTGGAAGTCTATCTTCTCAGTTTCTACACCTCTTTGCCCTCAGCTCTGTCATTTAGTGTGACTGGTTATTAAGCTCCCCATCCAGCTCCTTATCCAGTTTATTAGTGGGTCATTATTACTCTATCTTTCTAAACCTATGTTGAACATCTCCTAACATGTCCCTATCTTCTATTTTACTCACTCTTACACTTTAATAAGAGGGAGATTTTCAGGGATGTTACTTTTCCATGTCAGGCTGAAGTTCGTCTTTCCTTTACCGTAGCTGGGACACCCCTGCCACCCAAAGCCCCAGGCCCCCACAGAACTTTCATTTTCCCAGGAAACATTTTCTTTTTAAACTAGTGTGATTTGATGTGCTCTCCTTGAAAAATGAAAAATGCTAATGCATTTGACTAGTCCAATTTATATTCATAAAATACAGTCACAAAAGAAGAGGTATATTATTAAACTATAGTATCTGTAACTATAAAATTTATATTGGAAAGTTTGTATTTAATATCAAAATACACTGTGGTCATTAATATGTGTTGCTAGGCGGAAACAATAATTACTTCAGTTTAACAGTTGTCTTCAGTTTTAAATTTTTTTAGGTTTTTAATTTTCTGTCAAATGGCATTTTAATTGTTTATGTGCTATAGGCTAAGCTACCTGCATCCGTTTTGTGGGCTTTGCATGTTAATAAGCACAAAGATTCAGTGTCTCCGTAATATGTACATTGAGATACAATCATGTGTAAATGAAACAGATTTTCTTGCTACACATTGTGAAAATACTTTACACATTAGAAATTCTGCTGAAAATAGTTTTTCAGGTAGAGATGCAATTATGTAGTGATCTACATGGAGGAACTAAACAAGGGTTTCAATTAATAATGCACTGTCAGCCCTGAGAGATATTACATTCACCCAGATCAAGGGTTATCCATCACTGCCTGCATTTCGCTTGTCTCTCCTCTCTGTGTCTATGCATGAGCTCATCAGTATGCCTCAGGATGGTAAGCTCTTGGCACATCAGTTTACACTAAAGTGCTCTTTTCCTAAGGCCAGTGACACTGTTTCTGAAGGCTAAACTTGCTCGCTTTCAGAGTATAATATTACAGAATTCCGTGTAACATTTTAATGAATTAAAGTTATTCTGCTTTCTGAGGAAGTGGAGAAATTGTCAATAAGGTTTCCCATCCACTTATTAAGTTAGGATAGCTAGGATACCTGACTCAAACAATCCTTTCAGTTGACAAGTTTTGTCAGTTTATCTTGTATTACTTTTCAAAACAAACTGAAAAATAGAAACCAAACATTATATTATTATTATTCTTGGTGAGCTAGCATCCGATGGAAGTGACTATATGAATAAATGAGATCTATTTTTGAATTTGGATTTGAAGTTTTCCTTCTTCAGTGTGCCAACAGTTATTTAAAATAATGTCTGTTTGTAAAAATATACGCTCTCTGGTTTTGGCATTTGTGTTTTATATAAAAGAATGGAGTCCCCATAGTATACGTATCCTTTAGCCAAGTAACTGCATTTATATTGTTACAAATTTTTGAGGTTGGAATCTCAAGTTTTTAAATTAAATAACTACAGTTAACTGTATTAAATGTAAGGTTGAATTTGATCAAAAATAAGAAAAGCATTTATGACAAGCCCTGTAAATGTTTAAATACTTTAGTTGTGTTTGTGAGCATTAAATTGTATTATAAGAAGCCAACATTGAGTATACTGGTTCCTCGGGGACACATTTGACTTTTGGGAGATAAAAAAATCTTGCATTAATGAAATTCTGTAAGTTTTTGATTTAGTAGTCAATGTTTCCAGTATGTGTGAAGCAATTTTAAGGTGTATATGTGTATAATTACTTGTAGAAACAGTTTAACTTTAATGGAGCATTTCTCGATCACATAATAGGACAACTAACGGCTTTAATTAAGATTTATGAAGCATAGAGGTAATATATTCTGCTAAATTAGGTAGCCATTGGTGGGTAGTGTGCTTTTAGAGATGAATTTTCTACATATACTTCACTTTCTTATGCATTTTTTGGTTTAGAACTGTAACTTATAACACTGGAATCTCTACATCTATTAACTTTAGAATACAAATACAACTTTTTAAAACCAGATTGTGTTCTGTTTATTTGTGTGCCCTGCTATGTTGCCTTGTTCTTTAATATGTTGTGTGATTATCTCAATTTATATGTATAGAATATCAACTTGGATACTCAGGATAAGCCTAGTTTTAAAAGTCTATTGCGTGAAATAGTTGCAGATGGAAGGGTCAGTCAGAGAGCCTAGGTCTCCCTAGCTGGGCAGCAACCTATTTCCCGGAGGGGGAGGATCAGGCGTGAGAGAGGCTGATGGAAGCTCCTTTCCTGCGAGAGTGTTTTTTTCTAACGGACTGTGCTGATCAAACTTCAGTTTACATCATAATCTGCTGGAAGGCATGTTAAGAGGGCTGGGCCCTACGTTAAGAGGGCTGGGCCCCACCCACAGAGGTTCAGATTCTATAGGGCAGCGGTGGGGCCTGCGGATTTGCATTTTAAAAAATGAGTTCCCAGACTGCACTGATACTGCTGGTCCAGGGACATGTTTACGGAAGAGAAATGGAAATTAAAAAGGAGAAGCAGCAGCACTGCCCCCTTCTAAGGGGAAGGAGAGGAAGGCCGCAGTGCTAGGCAGACTGAGAGAATTGGCACGAGGCAATTTCCAGAAACCCACCTCTGATTCTTTTTTCCTTCAATTTGAGCAAAAGACCAGCTATTTATAAGAGAGCAGTGTTTAACTGGTGGAGGGTCTTGAGGTACTTAGGTGAGAAGTGCTTTTTTTGAATGCAGAGTTAGTAAAGAAAATTGGATTCCTTGGTTAAATCTCATGACCAATGACTGACTTCCAATCTCCTCTCTTACTGGCTCCTTGGGGATGAGAATCCCAAGTGCAGTAAATCTGCCTAGTCTTTTATATCTAGTTCCACTGTCACCTTGGTATAGGACATAGCCACTGGTTCTCAAACTGTGTCTTGCAGAGACTCAGCTTGGGGAAATGCAGATTCCTGGGCCCAGGCTGAGATTCAGGTTAGGTTGCTCTGGGTGATGCTGGGTGATCTGGGTGATCTGAATTTTTGCACTAACTCTGAAAGAGATTTGCATGCTGGTAGTTCATGGGCCACAATGAGCCATACCAGTACACAGGCAATCTAAAGTGTGCAGGGTATATTTGCCTCAGGAACCCCAAAGGGTTACTCTACTGGGAAATTTTCTCTTTCAGTATTCTTCTCTAGCTGCAATCTCTTTCTGCCTCAATGGAAATCTTTATGCTGTCTTCCTGTGGAATTTATGATAAAATTTGATAGCTGCTTTTCAAACCTGATATCTTGTTCCTACCAAGTATAGTCTTGAAAAACTAATTTCTCTAAGCCTAATTTCCCCATCTATAGAGTACAGTGTAAGGCTAGAACATTTCTGAGTTTTCTTTCCCTGACTTCAACACTCTATGCTGGTCATTTGACAAATATTCAGTGACTATAAATAAATAAGTGAATGTATACATAGATCATGTTTTATACTTACCTATATCATAAGTTTTGTATAAATACACACATACACCATATTTTACATATACATATACCCCATGATGTGTATGTGTTTATAAATCCCTACTATGTGTATATTTCTATCATGTATATAATGAACCGTATGTATGGATGTATATGTATAATGTATATATATATACATATATTTATAATGTGAGAGAGAGACTGGGTACAGAGATGAGTAACACTTCATCCCTGCCCTGCAGGTGGCAGCCTTCATTTTCACCCCTAGGGGATTGGTCCTGACATAGTAAGGTGTGATGTGTGCTCTAATGGAGTTAGCTCAGAAAGCTCTAGGAGCAAGAGGGGAAGGAATTAAATGAAGGCGGTAAGGTGGAGGTTTAGGGAAAAGATCCACATGGTAGTGTTAGCCAGTAGACCCAGTAAATGCCATGCCTAGGAATATTATGGCATACTTGCATTTTAAAATTAAAGTGAAATTTCCAAATAGATTTCTAGAATTAGTGTATATGTAATTGTAGAAAATGTTGGCAACTGTTTGGTTTCAAGTACCCTGGTTGAGATGGAGGATGTGCCAAGGAATTTTAAGACATGAACTATTAATCCAGATGAAAGGATAAGACTATCATAAATGAAGCAACTGGAGAAAGTTAACTTCTGAATTCTGTGGGGCTAAGTGGTGAGAACTCTAGAATTCCAGAGCAGAAAAAAGCTAGTGTGCTTGGATGGTTAGCTGGTAAAGATCAGACCTAGATTGGGCACTGGGGAAGGATTTAAGGGAACTAGAGAGAGGATGGGGCAATGGACACCCCCGAGGGAAGAGGAGAGGCTACACGTAATAGAGCTGGACAGGGTGGGTGGGAGGAGGTGGTGGGTCTTGGTGAACATGCGAGGATGGTATGTTGGCTGATAGGCTGCCGTTGGCTGATGGATAATGTGGAACCTGGGAAGGAAGAGGCCTTCTGGACTGGAATCACCCACCCTGGTCTTTAGGAACTGGGGACAGCACAGTACTGATGCCCGGAGTTTTGCTGGTGAGCTAGCAAGTTTCTGTGGACAGCAGACAGCCTGGATTTGTTTTTTATCTTGTGTGTTGTTTGGGTTTCTAGTGGTGTTTGGGAGTTACTTGGGTTTGTTTCTGGCTGGGAGGCACTGAAGTTTGCCTTGTGAAGGATGAGGACAGAGAATGGTTGAAAGCTAACTGCAGGATGAATGGTAGAACAAAAGGGTCTGAGTCAAAATCACTTAGCTTTCTCTTCTCCATCTGGAAGTGTGAACACCCACATCATTTCAGCTGCCTGGTTTCTAGAAAATGAAGGTGAACTGGGCAAGGACCAGGAACAGCATTGGTTTTACAAGAGTATTTGTTTCGGAAAGTTATTTTTTATGCCACTGTTATGGGTCATCTGCTAGTGGGTAGAAACTACTTGTTTTCAATGGAATTTTCCTTTTAGGAAAGAATTTTATCATACTGTTGCTGGAGAGCATGTTATTTGACCTGTGGTTTTGAATCTTTGTACTAAGGAACCCTACATATTATAACAGGTTCCTCTTTTATTTTATTGTTTTTAGTATGAGATCATCTTCTCAAATCCACACATTGTTGTATTGGTTCATTCAAGTGAAACAGGCGGTTAGCAGGGTTAATGACTGTGTGTCATAATAGTGTGACACAGCAGAAAGCATGTGGGCTTTGGACTTAGCCAAATGAGGCCGTTTGCTGTTCCCTGTCTTGTGTATATGTGGGCGTGTTGTGTGGAACAGAAAACCGGAAGAGAAACAAACCTTCAGCAGCATTTTTCCTGTGCCCCTGACTTTCTTGGTCCACGTTGTGCATGAGACTCTTGACTGTGCAATCATCCTGGGAACTTCTGTCCGTAGCCTGCAAAATACCTGTTGTAGGTTACTTTTGGCTTTATGAAGCCAACATTTCCTTGAGTCAGAATGACTAACCCACATTATAAATTGGAGTAAAATAAAGTTTGCTACATGGTTAATTTAAGCATACTTACATATAACAAAGTAGTATGATGTGCAGTGATTCTCCTATTTATTTCCAGTCACTCTCTACTAAAAAGTGAGAGGACCAAGAGACTGCCACGGCTGTGCTGGGGCCTAGAGTTCTCTGACCCTTAGTGGAGGAGTCTCCCACCATGCTCTTGTCTGTTGCCATCTTCCATGGGAGGAAGTTGGCACCCTTGTATCAGATCCTTGTTAGCATAAAACTCCCCAGCTGCGTAGAGCTGTTTACTCAGTCTCTCTTTGATTAGGGGATCTTTATCAACCTCAAAACCAATTATTTTCTCTAACAAGCTCTGCGAAATTTCTGCTACTAGTTGTTGTCCTCATTTCTTTTCTACGGTGTGTTGTGCTGTGGGGGTGGCAGAAATGCTGTCTAATTTGCCATCTTTAATAGAAATAGTAACTTCCAAATCAGTATCTTAGCTAAAACCTCATTCCATGTTGGGCAGACGCATGAACACTTCATCACTTCTGGTTTAATGCTACTAAATATTCTTTCTAGCTGCATCAGGTCAATCATTTCAATGCATAATTATTTCATATCTGCTGTCAAGTGTCTGCGGGGTCTTTCAAAATGTCAGGTTTTCATTATGCAATAGGGGAATAATAAGAACCACACTGTTGGTTTGTTGAGAAGATTCCATGAAATAAGGCATGTAAAAGTACCTAGCACATTGCCTGACACATAGTAGAGATTGAAAAAAATTTTTTTCTCTTGTACCTACATGATGGGTCTGAATCTCAGAGAAAAAGATCTTTGCGACTTATTCTGACTTTTAGTTTTTTTTGTCTTCTTAACAAGTTGGTCCCTGAAAACCACCTGGGGAAGGACACCCTGAACTAGCCATTCCTCTGTGGGAGCAGATTTTGCTAGGTGTGCTCACTCATTAACCCCAGCAGGGACACGGCGGCTCTTTCTAATGGGGAGCAAATAGCTCCGATCTCTGCTGCTGCCTCCGTGGTCATTATGAAGCCTAGGTTAGCTTCTTTGCTCATCCTGGTATTCATCCCACTGCTAGAACAGGCTTATCAACGTTCACTTACTTATCAAACCAGTAGATTTTCTCCTAGAAATGTGGCATATTGGAAAGATAAATGGGTGAAATCTGGTGCTTACTTAGAGGTTTTTCTTTTTCTTTTTGCCTGTGCTTATATAAATACAAAAGAAAACCAAACTCTTCTTGAGTTTGTTCTTAATCTGTTGTTTATCTGCTTCTGGTCCAGGTATAGGACAAAATGGAAAATGTGGGGATGTATAGTTCTGAGTCCAAAGATGCCAAGAAGGGAAAGTAGTGAATAAAAGAGGAGGCGATGAGGAAATGTCCATGTCTTACACAACTAGGGGCCTGCAAGAAGGCTAAATCGATATCTTTGGTGACACAACTGTTGTAGTGATTTCAAAGGTAGTCATGGGAATCAGCCTTAGGAACACTGATTTTCCTTCAGAAATTGCATGTTAACACAGATATGTTAAAGTAGGTAGGCAGGTAGATAGATTTGTAGGCAGATGGATGGATGGATGGATAGATAGATTTTTTTGGTACAGGAATCAGAATTGCAGCAGAGTGATAAAGGTGGGAAATATCATGGTTTGTCTAATGCACAACAGGCCAGATTAAACCCAGAGCTCACTGTACCAGCTGGCTATTCAGCAATAAATCAGTAGTGGTTGGAGAGTGGGCAAGGTGGGGAATGGTGCTGTATTGCATGGCATAAGACACAGTCATAAAGTGCTAGAGCTGAGGGACCGCTAGACAATGTTTTTCCCATTCCATCATTTTCATTTTAGAAATGAGGAAATTTCTCATGAATGAGGCACCTCTCTCGGGGTCTGGGTTGCCCAGGAGTCGCAGTGACCAGTGACGCTGAGAGTAGAATCTAGTGCGGCATGGTGACTGCTTGCTGCTTGTCCTCGAGAGATGTGTAGGGTTATGCGATGGCCAAATCTGGCCGATTGCCAATCAGTGAAACTTCTGGTCACTTCTTAGAGATAAGAGTAGTGGTGCCATTTATCTTTCTAGCTCTCATGCAGCCCTATGTCTCTGTGGGAGGCTGGCAGCCTTAGGGAAAATCCCGAGGCATTCCCCTCCATCTTAATTTAATATGTAGGAAAAGAGAAAACAGTCAACAAGTTAATAATATGGATTCCCCTCCCCCACCCCACCCCACCAACTTGGAGATTTGGGAGGAAAAGCAAAGAAGGTCATTCATATTGGCAGTTTTCAGATGCTACCATACAGCTATTTCAGTAGAGTTTGTTTTCTGAATTTTCATAGTTGAGAGCAATAGGTATGGTATATTGAAAAATCTAGGTATATCACACTCAATAATTTTTTCCTTTAATTGGGCATTGTGGTTCTTTTCTTGAAGAAAAAAAAGAAAAACTCATGCATTTAATTACCTAAAAGATGCCAAAATTTACTTTTCTGTAGGTTATGTGCTGCATTTTCCTTCTCTGAGAGTCCAATGTTTTAAAATTTAAAGAAACGAATTCATATATAAATATCAAAGAATACCTTCTTTGACTCCATCCTTGCTTGCCAATGTGCCCTTTTATGAGATAGGGTCATTTGTCATGTGGGAAAGCAGGATTAATTAACTGTGGAAAATGTACCTAATATGGAAACTGTGAGTTCTAAAATGTTTCCACATAAAATACAGGAAAAGAAGTATAGATGAGCCTAGAAATCAATGTGACTTTTTTTTCTACAGAGGGCTAAAAAAAAACAAACCTCTCTCCATCACACAAATCAAACAGCCTATTATACACACAGTCTTCCCATATGTCTGACACAGAAACAAGGGAGGAATGTGCTTCATTTCCACATAAATTGTGTGGTTTTGAAATTCAGTTCTCTTCACCCCTGAACTCTGGTGAACATGTCAGTTATGTGCCTAACAAGATGGCAGAACTTGTCATGGGAGGAATCATGGAAGGGGCGAGCCACATAATTCTGTAGCTCATGGAAGAATCAAAATAAAACAAAATAAGAATCTCCCACAAAATCTCTACAGAAAAATGAAAAAGTAAACATTCTAAAAGGAATTGCCAAAGAAAGGCCTATAAGCCACTGCAGCCTTTGGGAAGTTATCATCCAGGAACCAGCAAACCAGTCTATGTTTTTATGTTGTTATTTTCATAAACGCTGTTTGATAAAATGAATGCTTCTGTTGAAACTGCAGCAGATACAGTAGCTGCTTCAAAGATGAAACATACTCTGCATAGACAGGTGTCTCTATATATATTTTGCTTAACAAAAGTAATAAAGATTCTTTTCTATTCATTTATAAGTTTTTTCTGATTTTTGCAACTACAGTATGGTGGAGAGAGCAACAATTTGAATTGTTATGCCAATTAACAAATTAATTTGTAAATGCATGAAGCTTATGCTTATCCCTGGCTTCTTCTGGAGCTGAACCTTGAGGGCGGCATTTAATTTTGGCTAAAGGGATTAATTTAAATGTGATATTTTTTCCTGGTAGGTGAATAATAGGATTTTGTAAACAAATAGAAAGTGCGTTTTTCAAAGATAAAGGACATGCAGATGGGACTGGAAAGCCTTTGTTCCGTGAAACATTAGACTATGACAGTGTGCAACATAATTCTTTGTAACCAGATCAATACAGTCTCTGAGTGCCATTAGATGTTTTATTTGTTGTCTTTACACTTTCCTTCTCAATATTTTGTAGGCTCGAGGGTTAGGTTTTGTGTGATTCCAGCACAGGATATTAGAAAGTAAAAAATGAGATCGAACAAATATTTGGATCTCCTCCCCTTTCCCTTTTTGTTTTGCAAGGTCTCAAATAACTGGGCTGAACTTATCTCCCCCACCTTCATTGCACTGGCTAGTTGTTTCAACTGAGGAACTCAACAGGTGGTTGTGTGTACGTGGTCGGGCCAGGGAGTTTACAGGTGATAATGAATCACTGTATATCTATGCTGTATGTAATAATGTCAAGAAAGTGTTTTACTGTTTTCTCAGTATTTATTGTTTTAGGTCAGAGAAATGAGTATAGAATGATTTGGGTACTTCCAGGTTTTTGGGAAATACTGCTGAATCAAAATGCAGATGGTCATTTCTCTATTTCAGGAAATATTGGGCAGTCAAAGCATTGTGAAGTGCTGGTCAAAAAATAGATTCTCAATAAACATTGGTCTCAGTCTGGGGAATACCAATTCCACCTTTCATTAGCAGTGAGACTTGGGGCAATCATCTAACCTCTTTTTGCACTAGTTTCCGTATCTGTAGAGTAGGGGGTAATAATTACACTTACAAGATGATTGCACAAGTTAAATGAGTTAACATATATAAGGTATTTAGAACAAGAAGTAGCATATAGTCCTCAATAAATATTGCTCATCATTATCACTACTATGATTTCTTTCTACTGTTAGTACAGCAATGCCAACACCAATTCCCTAGTAAATGGGAAGCTGTTTTTAAAAGCCAGAATATAGAGATCATTGTGAGATGGTGATGCTTTAAGAACTGACCAGACTGAGTAATTTCACTTAATGCATTAGGTCAGATTGAGCTTGGTGTCATGTAGACATAGAGATCTATTAAAACAAACAGATAAGCAAGGCCTCCTGCCTGATTAAGAGAAGTATCTAAACTGATATGTTCTTTAGGGAGGTTACAAGGCAAATGTTTTTTTGGAGAAACACAAGTAGACCTCCATATAACACTGAGTTGACAAATGGTAACTAAGACTCTCTTGCAAATGCATTCTTCTTCAAGCCAGATTGTACTAGTCTGAGCCTTAATAATATCAGTGTTCACCTATTCCTTAAGGAGTGTTGTGTAAATGAATGTTGGTTAAGAGTTTCCAGAAGTACAATAGCCATGCAAAATAGTATTGTTATTTACATTACATTACAATTCTATGCCCAAAGCCATAAATAAATTATGCTAACTAGATGGAAAATTAGTTTTTGGCTTTAGATGCCTAAAATATAAAGATATGGGAAAAACTAAAGGAGAAATTCAAATGCACACTGTGGTTTACAATATTGAAAAAATTTTAATTAAATAGTATATTTATAAAATTCTATGGTTTTCCTGATGCCTTCTCCTGGGGATCAAACATTGTCACTCCTATTTTACTTAGAGAGAAATGGATAGAGCACTGTAGCTTTAAGACTACTCACTGATTACACAGGTATTCGGAAGTTTTTGAAATGAAAATGTAAAAAAAAAATGAAGTAATCATTCAGCAGAGAACTATTGGTTTTATTTAAACATTTTCTCTCTTTGGAAACACAGTGTTGCAACTTGCTATTTGTACATGTTCTTGCATAGGAATGTAATAGGGAGAGGAAGGACAAAAAAAGTCAAGAGTAAGTATGGGTTTGAATACAAGGAGACAGAACCACCTGAGAATGTTAGTTATCTGTTTTTCTGTTTGGGTGACTTGATTTCTCTCTGGGAAAATTCTAGGTGCTGTAGTTTCATTAATGAACAAAGCAGATAAAACTCCCTGTTCTCATGAGGATCCAGCTCACAAAAATGGTTGAGGAGGGATGATATTAAAAATAGCTAACCTCTAGTATCTAGGCATTAACTCAGTGAGGACACTGGCAGGTATGACTTTACAGGTGCCTATAGGCCTGCTGATAACCGGTTCTCAGTCCTGGTGTTAAGGTTCTGAGTGGGGAGGGGAGGGAGGGAAAACTAAGATGAATACATATGTCTCTTGCCTTCAAGAAGCTTATGGTTTAATAAAGGAAATGAGCCATATATATATATACATATGTATGTATATGTATGTAAGTAAAATGCAAAAAAGAACTTCAACAAACTTTTATTTTTATGCAATTACTTTCTGTGGAGTATTGGAGAAATTAAATGCTAGACTTATACTCTATCATCATATGCGTCTACCCTTAAATCTTCAATTCAGCACATTCAGCACTATTCAGTCGCCTGCTCCATTCCCATGTATTAAACTTCAGGGGTAATGACATCAATCTCAGGGATAATAGAACCATACATTTGGTAATGATTCCGTCTTTGGCCTCCAGGCAGGTAAAGACGCAAAACATCTAAGACAGATGGTCATTGCTCCCATTTTAAAAAGATTTCTAAGACTTCTAATCCATAACCTCTATTGGCCATCTCTTCCAATATTTAATAATATTCTTGTATTTATTACTGCCAGGAATATTTTTTTTTTATTTTGATCCTGTTTCCCCATTTCATCTTATCTGATAATCTGTAGAAATGGAGGATAACTGGCCTGCATCATTCTCATAAGATCCGTTCACTCTTGGTTTTTTATCACTTTCTATGGGTGAAATAACAAGAATTCCTTTAGTCTGTTCCTCTTAGGATGTATTTTTCATTCTATTAGTTTTTCTTACTGAATGTTCATTTCAGTTCTTTTTCACTCTTTACAATGTAAATATAATTTACTCAGCTCTGCTGAGAAGTGTGACTTCTCAGTTTCTAGTGTCATACCCTGTTGTGAAATCCTACTTTCTTTGGAAACAGACAGTTGCTTACCAGTAGTACACTCAAATTCAACACAAAGGGTACTAAAATCCCTAAACTTCTTCCTTTTGAGCCTTCCCAGATTTTCTCTACACTTTTCTTCATTTTCTTCTGACTCTGTTAAGCTTCATTTTGTTTCTCAAAAGCCAACTCTTCAATTTGTTGAAATTCATTCTATAATGTATTGCTATCTTTTACTTTATTTAGCTTTGCTTTCTAGAATGAGCGTATTTTCTATATCTTTAATTTCAGTAACTGATGACAAAACTCACTTATGCACTCAGAAGCCTCATTAGTATTATATTAAATAATATTAAAGTAAATATGATTTTAGTTACAGCACGAAGTCATAGAGTAAATGAATATACAATTAGAAGAATTGGGGATCAGTTTTTTTCTAAGAACTAGGTTATAATAAAATATTTGCCAACATTTTTTATTTAAAGCATTTGAATATTATCAAGTCATAATTATGGACATGGACAGTAAATATAGGAGATTGAACTGATATATAGTGCTCCTACAGTGTGAGTGGGGATCTGAAATATGAGGGTCAGTTTGAGGGAGAGGGAGAGAACACATTTCAGCTGTTAGTTGTTTTGATTTCAGGTTATGGGTACTAGATGAAAAATTGCAATGTGGTTAGTTTATGGAGTTACATGTGTGTTCTGTTCCTGCATCTTCAGTGCTTTGAGGGACATCAGGAGAATTATTATTGATTTCTTTATGTAGAAATGGAGGGTGAGAAATACTTTCCGGGGGGTAGGCGCAAAAGTGAGTGTTACTACTCCTACTGTGTCCGTTCATTCATTCCTTCATGCAGCTCCTCATGGTATGCCAAGTACTTTTCTAGTACTTTATAAAATATAATCTTTTAATCCTCCACTTTGTGATTATAGAAACTGAGGCTCAATGAGATTAAGAAAATTTTCCAAGGTTGCAGAGCAACCAGAGCTGGTTCATTTATTTCTAAGCTTGTGTATATACTTTTCTCTGTGCCAAGCAACCTTTCTTTTGTCCCTTTGCTGTTTTGCTGCAATGTGTGTATATCTGTAAATCATTTGTAGTTTTTAAAATTTAAGTTTAGGGACAGGTGGTATTTAATTTTGTCATATATACCATGTGAGCAAAATGCAACCCCAAATACATGTGCTGAAAGGGACACATCATAAAGAGAATCCCAAGTGTTTAATTCATGAAGACAAGCCACAGAAGGAGGAAGGCTCTGGAGAACTGGTACAGTATGCCTCCTCAGGGCTGCTGTGTCTGATCAGCTGGTCAGATGGTGACTGGGTTTTCTAAGAGCTTCTCCATGATAGAGGGAATTTTGTGCCGTAGGAGAAAAGATGATCTGTCGGTCCCTTGGGCTGGATCACAGGGACAAAGGAAGGGAAGAGCCAGCCCTCAGGTGTGGGCCCCGTAAAGCCCAGGATTTTGTTTAGTGGGTGCTTAGTGCTCTGTGAGGGTGGATAGTACACAGTTTAAGAGGATAAACTAAAAGAAATGCTAGTTTCTTCTTTTAGGGTTCCCTTTCTAAAAGTTTTTTTTTTTTTCTAATTTTCCATTTACCCCATTACCCTAACTCCTCCACATCCAGTTTTCTATTCTTCCCCTTTCATTTTTCCCTTACTGTTTCTCTCCTTTTGCATTTTTGGACTCTGATCTGTGCTACCTTCTTTTCCTTTTTGATTTTGTCTCTTCTTTTTCCCTCCTTATATTCCACCCCTCCCCTCCTGGACCTCCCACCCCCTGTTTCTTCTTCATTCACTCCCAGTTGATATTCCCTACAAAGAGTTGTCTGGGTCCCTTGACCTCACAAGAAGCTCTCTGGCGAAGTGCTTAAGAAAAACAAGGTATTATGCATTATCCTACCCGTTCTGCAATCGCCCTAGCAATTTAGTAACTACAGTCCAATTTAAACCAGGCCTAAGGCAACAAAAATTGCACCAAATGCCAACTAATTTACCAAACTTAGAGAAGGAATATTTGGGAGTCTCTTGCCTTCTAGCCATCTGATTCATATTATTGACTCATTTAGAAAACAGAAAGTGAACAGAGACAAGTTTTTAAGGAGTTTGGTTTCATGCAAATGACTTGCAATTGCAGCCCATTATTTTTATACCACGACTTCATTAGTCATATCCCTGTCAGACCTATGACCAGTGTCAAATGTTTTCAAAAAGCACACCAGGACAAGCATGGAACTCATCAGCCCAGGTCAAAGGTCGCTCTCATTAAGGAGTCAAAATGAAAACTTTCAGTGTCTCTAACACATCGCATAGCTCTCCCTGGTGCTCCCACCCCCACTCCTGAAACCCGGGGCTGGCTAAGCACCTCCAGCTCTCCAGACATTCAAATAAGATCAAGATGACAGGGCACGCAAATGAATAGGGTTCTTACTCGGCTGGGCTTCATAATATGGTACTGATTGAAATAACCAGAAAGCTGTTTGCCAGGTCTTATAGCACCATTTCCTGAGGTTAAACATAACATCTCAAAATGAAGCAATTAGGGATTTCTCTAAAACAGGAGTCGTCAGTAATTAAAAAAAGGGAAAAAAAAGCAGGACCAAAGAAAGAAGAAAATAAAGACTATCATAGTAGGTGCTGATGCGGTCATCAGGTAGGATCTGATGGTGGAGGCATTTTTTTTGCCACCTGGGAGGTCAGCTTTTAATTATGGAAACAGGTCAAAAAGAAGTTATCTTTAACAGTGCTGTGAGTTTTAAGGATGTAAGACATAAAGATAATAAGAATATAAAGTCAATTTTCCTGAGACTCAATTGCATGATATGAGAATAACAGCAACTTTGTGTTGCTTTCTTTTCTGAAAAACTATCCACTAAGTGAGCACAGCTACTGTGCTATTATGCTCCGTGGGATTTCCAAAGGCGTCTAAGTACTGATTCTATCCCTTTCAGAATCTTCTTCAGGCCACATAGGTATTGAGTCTGGATTCTATGAAGACCCAAAACATGGATTCCATCCTGCCGCCACCATATTTGGCTGGTCACAGTAGCTTTAAGACTGATAAACAGAAAGTGTCAACATCACATGGGGTGAATGTCAAGGAAGTCTCCAGTTGTCAGTGTGACATTTTGCAAAAACAAAACACAATTTAACAATAGGAAATGTCAAAATGTGATGACTCAATATTGATTTTTAGAGACCACACAATCTGCTCTCAAATTTAGAAGTCATTTGGGACAACTTGATCTAATTCTATGGTAATGTCTGAAACTTTCCCTCTGCTTACTTACCCACTAAATTAATTAATTACTTACAGTTGAATGAGAGTCTCTCGTGGCCTCCATGAACTGCCTTTTCAGGAAAACAAGTACCATGCAGAAGCATTTTGCCTCATACTTGTTTTCCAATCTCTTGGTTGTAAATAATTTTGGTCCCATTTTTGATTATTTTGATGCAGGGGCATGTTTAGGGTAACTGGAAATGAATATTTTGTTTCATGTATTTATATATTTAGATACTTGATATTGCAATACCTTCATGGTGAGCAAAAGGAAATGAGCAAGATCGTAAGTGTTCTACAAAAGGCATCTCTGGATAGTATGGTGTGACAGCAGCAGTCTTATGTTTGCAACTCAAATCAAAACATGTCCCAAACTGGAAGCATTTTTTAAAGCCGCCACATTCACTCTAAAGTTCATTCATCAATTTATGTGCCACAAAGTACAAGCAAAGATTCTCCTAATAAAGTGGCAAGCCTCCCACACCATGGATAGTGCCTGACATTGCCTGTAAAATGGGGTCCTCATGCTGGACTCCAGGTTAATTTTATCCTTGTGGGTTGCTAGCAGTCTGTAAGTTGCTCACAGTGAGCTCTGTGCCCAGTGCTTGGCAGAGAAGGATGTTTCAAATTAATAATTGGGGCCTGGGGAATTTTGTGGAAGCACCTGTTAAATCATGGAAGATGGATATGAAAGGTGAGATGAAATGGTTGTGTTGTATAAACACTTCCTCCAATTTTGCATGGCATTGCTGTGCGTGTTGAGCAGAATCTGCACCAATTTTTATTGAGGCTGCTGTTTGCACACCAGCCAGTTTGGATCTTTGTTGAGCCTAACCTGCAGATAGTTGTTGGACTATCATGTAAAGTCAAAACATTCCTGACATTTTGATCTGGGCGCCACCAGGAAGAATTCAAGGGCCTTTGCTTATGAAGGGCTACTTTGTTATTCTTGTCTCTTTGGGGAGTTAACAGTAATGGTTTACTCTTTAGGATCTGGAGCTCAGTCACTTACCTGTGGTCTCTCCATTTCCCAATGGTGAAGCATCATATCCTTGCTATGAATCTGTGATTGATGCCCTTGGCCTAGGGGCTCCCTTTACCCCTTCAGGAAACAGGAGGGCTCGAGAGATAGCGCTCAAGTATTCTTTCACAGTCCCTGTTTCCGAACTCTAATCACCTTCTGCTGTGGGAAAGAGATGAGATGAGGCCTAAAAAACAGATCATTGTCCGCCTCCTAGATTAATGTAGAGAAAGCGGTATTGTCTGTTGAATGGATAAATCTTCCTGCTGTCACTCAAAACCTAAATTCAACGCTACTTCATTTCTAAGAGGCTTATCTTCCTTGAATAGACCCTTGCAGCTCAAGTAAGAGGCGATGTAATGAAGCGTGTTTTTTTCTTAAGTGAGAAACCTGCTGCAAAGAAGAGGGGAAGACTGTGCAGCTGTTCTAAAGGGGCTCTGCAGACTCTCGAGAGACTTGTCATTTATCTGGTCTTGCATGACATCAAATGATAGAAGATCAAGTTCAAAATCTGCCAGAGCAGCTCAAAGGGCTTCTTCATCTGTTAATTAAATAACATTTATTAACATACAATGTTGTGCAGCTGGGATTCATATTAAACATTACAGGGAAAATATTGCCATAGCTTTCAACATTTCCCTTTCAGTCTGTGTTTATTAGGAGGCAGATATCTTGGGAAATGGCAATGGTTTTACCCAAATCTGAAAGTTAATATTGATGCCATAATATGTGTCTAAATGAAAACGCAACCAGACAGGTGGGTATTAGGCAGATGGATGCTGAGATCATTGACGACTACAAGCTTTTGTGTATGCTCGTAATTAATTCAGCGGTCTCCACAATGTGGGTTCACTGACTTCTGGAAAGTTAAATACATGCAGTACACAGACATACAGTTACTATAAATAATTGCTTATTTGGTCCAACTCAGGCTACTCTATTACGCTGAAGTTTAATTTGAACTTTGGAATAGATGTCAAGATTTTCATCACTGCAATAAATTTTACTGGATAAGGATAATTTTAGCAACATTTCATCATCTACCGGCTTGAGTTAGTGTGTACAAATTACAAAATTACATTTAAATATGTCTTGCTTTATTAGTCTGTGTGTAATTAAAAGATACCACTTTTAAGCTTTAAGCTACAAAAAGGAGGCGACATCTTTCCAGAAAAAAAATGGTTAGGAAGGTGTGAAAGCCCAAAGTAACTTCTATGCTCCTTATAGTTCTTTTTTTAGTTCCTTAAGAGTTTCTTGTCTTGTATCGCTGAAATAGACCTGAGGGGTTTTTAATTCCCATTGGCTAACTGCACTTCAAGGAAATATTGACAATAAAATCATTTTAAAAACTCATATTTTATGATATCAGGTCCCTATCATACACTTTAAATCTTTTTAAAAGCAATTATTTTACACTTGTTAATGGGCAAGCCTTATAATTTAGATTGCCCTTAATTTATAGCAGTTAGTTGCCTAATCCCTTGATATTTATGACAATAAAAGCAATATTAGAAAGCAGTAATCCTTCTTTCTTTGTACCAAGCGAGAGCTCTGATTTCCCAAGTACTGGAACTTTGATTATTCATCCTAATTTGGCTAAGGAATGCATATCCATTGATGTTGACTGACAACTCCCCAAACTTAATTTAGCCCTTAACTTTAACTTTTTCTCCTTCTAAAACTATCATTTGCGCAGTGAACAATAAGCCCTATTAACAGATTTGAAGCTTACTTCTCCTGTGTTCTCTAAGTCCTCTTTAGAAATAACTACAAGTAGAGAAATTTCCAGGAGACGTACAAAAGGATGGGGAGGAAGGGAAAGTACACTGAAAATATACAAATTAATCTGCAGATTGTTTAGAGTGGCATGATCAAAGAAGATCCTGAATCAATAAACTGAACCTTCAGTTGGATTCTGTGAGTTGCTAAGCATTACCTCATCATTCATTCATTCATTCATTCACAACATCTCCAAAGGGCCTGACACTATGGCTCTGGTCTTTAGTGAATTCTCTACCTGTCTGTCTGCTGTTCTATGGAGGTGAGCCACGGAAAAGTCTAGTTTGTGGAGTCTTAGACAGTTGTCTTGTGGATTCACTGAAGTTCATGAAGGGTTGAAAGGAGGAGAGTTAGTTGGACGGCTAGGGCAAATCCATCTTTACTAACAGGAAAGCATCTTGCAGTGTATGGTTTTCTCATGGAGAATCAGTAACATCATCTTTTACCCCCAAAGCCGCATATTTGTTTCTCAGTGCTAGGACACAGACGATAGTTTTTGAAGCACTTAGTATGTGCTAGGCACTCACCTAACATTTTTCCACATTGACTCATTAACCTTCGCAGTTAAGTCTGTGAAATAAGTTCCTATTATTTTCCTCATTCTTTTTAATAGATGAAGAAACTGAGGCAGAGGACTATTGATTAACTTGCTCAGAACTGCACGGCTAAGAAGTGTCAGAATCAGGATTCAAATCCATAAAACCTGGCTCCAAGGTTCATGCTTTTAACTGTACACTAAACCATGACTAAAGAGGCATTAGTAAGTGAAGAAGTTCAGGCTCTTAGCATATTCTTTTACCTTGACCAGGCTAATGCTATGTCAACCCATGTCCAGATTGGTTATTTGATATATTAATTCTAAATCTCCAAGTTTAGGATGACATTTATCACTTTGTGTGTGTGTTAGATGCAATTCTAAGAAAAATGACAGAGATTCTTGAGCATGGACCTTGGCCACATCACTTAGCCTTTTCAAGTTTTGGTAAAATAACTGCATATCTAATTGTTATTTAGAGAAATGCATTTAAAATGCCTTCCATAGTGCCTGGTACAGAGTACACCCATATGACAGGTATAGGGCTGAGGTTTAACCAGTTAAGTAATTAATGCTTTGCCATTAGAAAATTTATTTTCGCAGAATGTCGTAAAATTGAAGAAGGTTGTATTTAATCGTAAGGTATGCATAACCTTCTTTACTCTGGCTGAGTGAAAATTCTAATACCTTTTTTGATGTGCCACGCTGTACCAAGGCTGCTCTGGGACCTGGGATGCATTTCATCTTCAACTATGAATTGCAAAGATTTTTATTGTCTTCTGTCACAAACACAGCGTCTTTTTATTGTGGTTTTTGATGCGTTAAATATGTTTTTATGGCCTCCTATGTCTATTGTGCCTAGCATACTGTTGGTACTTAATAAACGTTAAATAATAATAATATATGTGCATATGATATTTGTGGAAAGAAATGACTTACTGTTTTAGGGATCTGAGATTGTTCTTCTGGTGCTGGGGGAAAACATACAGATGAGCATATTACCAGGAATAGATTAGAAGGAGCCATCAATAGCGATGTCATCTCCCTAAAATATGATGTGGCTCTGTCAGCACAAATCATAAACCCCATCTCCTTCCTACATCACTGTAGAACTCTAATGTGGAAAGTTGAGTTCCTGGATTAATAGAAATGGGCATACAGGCACCTCAGAATTTTTCCAATTAACAAATGATGCTGTCTCTTCATATGCATCAGTACGTTTGTACAGGTTACAGGAAAAGGCCAGGTTGAGCTCTGGATTGTTTCTTTGTAACTCTTTGGGGAGTCTATCTAAGGGGGTTTTACGGGTGCTCTGCTTTCTTCTCCAGCACGAAGAGGAGGGGCTCCAGAGACTGCCTTTTCAGGGACTATTTCCCCTGACCCAGTATCTTTTGTCAGTAAGGAGGCACCTGCATCCGCACACTTGCACCAAACTGAACTGCGCACCACTTCACCAGATCCCTTCCCATTCCAGCTGGATGTAGCCCAGAATATCAGCTCTCCATGTCGTGCCAGAAACCTTCCAAGCCCAGTTTGGTGGTGTTTGTGTAAGATAAAAACGGGACAATGTGACATCCCCAGACGGCTCATCTGTTTACATGTGTCATTTGGCTCGGCCCTGATATTAGCTCATTAGCAAAGAAGGCAGGAAGAGGTGTAATCAAGACTTTGTGATTCATCAGGTCTGTTCCTCTTTTGGGATACAATGTTGATATTTTCTGCCAGTTCTCCAAGGGTCTGTTTTTCTTTTCAGTCTCTCAGGAAAGAGTTAAACTATATTCAATGTATCCCTCTCTTCCCCCTTAAGGCATACCTTCCCTGCTGAAAGAGGATGGGTTAGATTTAGAAACGGAGTCACTACTTTTAGTAGTTCTTCTTAAAAATCTTTTTTTTTGCTTACAGAAAACATTTTGATGGAGCCAATATTAAGATGAAGCTTTCTTCTGGGCTGTGAGAACGAGGGCCTTTAATGCCTTTTATGTTCAAAGGTTCTTTTTGAGAGGCTTTTGTGAGGACATAAATTACGGGTAGCAACAGGTATATTTTTCCCTTAGTACAAAAGGCCAAGTGTAAGTTTTTCACAAGTTAAAAAGGATCTGTTCTTTTATTTTTGACCTTGATTTTTCCTCAATATTCTGCATCACCCCTGCTTTGGTTGTATTATTCCCTGGCCCATCCAATTACCATTTCTATCAGCGCTTCGGAAAGATTATGCTTTTTGGGTGTTCTGTAGATGTCTTTCCAGTGGCTTCACTTGATGAATGTGACAAGTTTTGTGTTTTCTCCCTCCCCTCATTGAATTGAAAAGTTTTTTTGATAAATACAGGCCAATAAGTGCCCAAAGGCAGTGTTTCAATGGCTGCTAAGTCTTTCAAGGTTAGGACTTAACCTCCGTTCTCCCTAATTCAACTCCAACCTTCAGTCTGAAGCCAATCAAGAATATCAGATGATACTTAAACAATGAAGGATTTCTGATATTCAGGTACTGCGTCTGTTCAATAGGATTGCAAATTCTTTGTGTGAAGAAAGTCGGTTTTGCTCTAAAGTACTGTCACAAAAAGTGAAATTACCATTTGCTTGGAATGATGCCATTCATCATTGTCAGAGAACTAAGCATTGTAAGTAGCTAGGCCTCTCCAAATTAATGCCTTGTTTTGCATTGGCTAAATTTCCCAAATCCTTGAGGATGGGTCATACAAAACTCATCTCACCATTTTAATTTATCAATCCAATATGAGTTTCATGAAAGGGAGCTTCATTCAGTCTTAGCCCTTTTATTTACAGTCTAATTCTAAGAGAAAAGGAAATAAGATATGAAAATAAGTTGGAAAGTAAGATAAATCTCTCAGTGAAATCACCAGATCTACTCAGTCCTGTAGCAAAACCTCCATAATTCATTTGTAGGTCAGCTCAAGGGATTAGCCATGACGTATTTGGAAATTCATTTATTTTTATTTTATTTTGCTGTTTCTTATGCATAAGGGTAATGCTGTCCCCAAGGCTTTTCAGGTAGCCCTCAAATCTTGACAACATTTGCTGTCTCTGAGGCCTAAGCCAAAATTAATTTTCAAATAAACAGCATAAAAATGGATGGAGTTGTATAAATTTGAATACAAAATGCATTTGTTTTGTTTGCTTACATACATACATACTGTGTGTTCAGCCAAAAACCATAATATGACTTTGAAATTAATGGCCATATGCACATCATGAAAGTCAAAAAAGTTTTTCTTTGAGTTAAAGAAATACAGACATGCAGCATTTCATTTCATTTGCATTTCCATGTGGTCTTTAACATATTGCCAGAGGACGTTCTTAACTGTTAATTTTTTCCTAGAAGGAAATTAAAGATCTTCCATAGGAAAAAAATAGAGCTTGGGACCTGTATGGCTTTTATTAGTTCAAAAGATTCTGTTGTCTTGGGAGATGCAGAGGTATTTTCTTCCGGGGGGGTGGGGAGGGTGGCGGGAGGGGTAGGTAAACCTAGTTATGCTACTTGATTTCCTTTCTCCGATAAAAGACAGATAAAAGCAATGTTGAGTTAAACTGGAACGAAGTCTGTTAAGTTTTACATTAGAGCTCTCTTTTTGGTGGCTACAAGGAGAAGAAAAAAGGATTCTGCAGCTCTGGAAAGAGAGTCCAGAGGCGGGTGCTTTGGCTGGTGTGCTGCCCATCAGATACCTGTGAAATTCTTCTCATGATCCCAGCTCACAGGGAGCCTAAAATACCAGGAGCGCTGTTATTCTCCCTTTCCAAGATCAGGTCCCCGAAATGGTTTTTAAATATACTTCCACAAGGGGGCTTTGCATACATTTGCAAATTTTTGTTTGTTTATATGTTTCTTAAAAATATTAGAAATGAACTTCTACAGAATAAGACACAGAAATTCCATTATTTGGCCTTTTGAAATCTTTATTATACAGAAAACAAAACGAGCTCCTCCCTCCTGCCCCGTGGCCTCTGATCTGGAAGAGCTCTGTGAAAGCGGAGGGCGAGAGGGAGAAGGCTTGGAAGCAGGAGTGGTGTCCAGGCCTGTGAGCCTTGCCCCAGGGCGTGGGCCTTTTAGCTCCGTTTCAGCTCCTCGCTTGAAAGCTGTGACACTGTCCAGTTTTGATCACCATGTTGAAAATGGCTATATATGTGGTTGCCTTTTAAAAAATTGATCCACGTTCTATTTGTCTCCTGTGATTCTGGCTAAGTGGTCCTCCCTTGTTTTCAAAATAATTATGGCATTTCTGAATTCAGAACGTTTCATAGTTGTTTGTATAAAATATGTTAGAAATTTGAAGTTCTATGGCAATTAATAACTTTTAAAAACAAGACCAAATGCGCATATCTCTGCAAATTTTTGTCAGGGCATCATGAAAAGGGCCCTGGGCTGAGTGTCTGCAGATTGGAGTTTTAGCCCCTGCCTGGCCATCAGTTAGCTAGCTGAATTTTACTAGGAAAACATTTCGTAGTTTTGTGCTTCAATTTCTTTATTAAGGATGGTTTTCAAGGTCCTTCCTTAAAAATGAAATATCTATCATTCTATGAAAATTGGGTTACTTTATTCCTTTTTTTCTGCTATTTGAGCCAGTAGTTGCAAAGAGCAATATTTTAATTGCTAAAATTAGAGAATCAGAGGAAACTATAGACCATGATATATGAACTTTGAATTAAGAGATGAATGAATCCTAGTCATGTGCTAACTTTGGGGCACAGGTAGAAAAATAGTTATGTCTTCTCTGAGCCTCAGTTTACTTTTTATAACAAGAGGGGTTGACTAGAACTCTTTCTAAGTCTTTATCTAGATGTATGTTTCTAGGATTTTTCTAGAAACGGCCCCAGTGGCACTTTTTGTTAGTATTTGTGTCTCAGAAAAGTGGCCAGAGCCCAGTCTTAGTTGGGATTGACTCCTGATTCATGCTGTGTTATTCATCCTGGTGGCCAAAGAACCTGGTGGCTTAGGCAAAGACACAAGACACAGCTTGGTTAAATGATGAGAGGCCTACTCTGACTTGTGTCAATTATGAGGAAACTGAGTCCAGAGAAGTTTAGCTGATTTTGTTGTCAGCCAGGAAGAGAAGGCAGAGCCAGCTTCTAGTGTAACTAAGGGTTTAAGTACTTTTTTCTTACCACATTGGGTGAAAACTTAAGAAACTCAGATTGTAGAAGTTGTAGTCCAGGGAGAGTGATCAGCCAGGTTGTATTTATTCTTGCATAGGTAGGCAAGGGGAAGGGATGTAGGAAGATGTAGAGTCCAAGCTGGAGAGAAGGCAGACCACAGCTGGAGCGTGGGTCCTTCTCCTGAGCAGCCAGGGTGATCTGTGGGCTTGCTGCATGGTGGAGCAGGGCCCAGATTGATGTGTGGCTCTCTCACTGGTGGAGGTTTGTCATTCAGCCTCCATCCCAAACTCTCATCTGCAAAATGGGGAAAATAACAAGCCTGTTAATGGAGGTCAGAATAGGTAAAGAACCTTGAATAAGGCCTGACAATTAGTAGCTAACAGCAAACTGTGGTTGTAGCTTTTGCTATAATTATTGTTATTTTAAAGTGGGCAGATGCCCAGCACAGAGAGGGCACTGGACAAAGTGTCCCTTGAAGGGGCGGTGGTACCATTCAGGACCCTGAGGTGGAGTCTGGATTTGCCAGGTTCTGCTACCAGGCACATGCCCAGGCACCTCTTCCCATAGTCTTTGTGTCTTCACCTCTTAAAACCCACAGGCTATCTGTGGCATGCATGCTGCGGGCTACCACACTTCCCTGACTCTCTCCTTCCCTCCCATGTTTGGGAACACAAACACTTTACAGATATTTCTAATAACTAGATTCTAGCTCTCTGCCTAAAACCCATCTCTGAAAGCAATGTATGGAGTCCGCAAACCATGGGGCTCATCTGGAGCTCCGCTCCCAATGTTCACCTGCCAGTCGGTGAGATGTTGGAACAACACTGTCCCTGGGAGTCTGGATTCCCTGCGGGCCTGGGAAATCCCAAATAGTCAAAGACTGGAAGCCACGGCTGGTCCACAGCTCTGCCGTTGGAGCAGTGTTTTCACGGCTACCAGCTTGCTCAGGAAGTGGGGTCTGGGATGAGCAGCTTTGGGGCCTGCTGAGGCTGGCAGCTACACTGGGAGAGCAAATCCATGGGGGGCGGGGGACCAGCGCTGGGCAGAGTTAATGGTAAGGGGAGAACAGTAATGGAGAAGAGGCAATTGGAACTTATGAAAGATCTAAGTAATGAAATTATTTAGTTCACCTCAGACTGGGCTGACTGCTGCCCCTTGCTGCCCCTCTGACACATAGTGACCTTCTGATGCCAGCCTCCACATGCACCCCAGTAGGCTGGCCTTATGGTCACATTTAATTCAACATTTATCAAATGCCTACCCACACCTGGTCTTGTGCTACGCACTGGTGTTCCGAACTGAAGGGTGGTCCTACCCCCAAAGAGTTCACACCCCGGCTCCCCTGCCTCACTGTGTGACCTCGGTGGCCACTTGGCCCAGCTGAGCTTCCTTTGTTCCTCTGTCCAGTAGGGACAGTTATGTGTACCTCATGGGGTGGTTGTAAGAATTGTATGAAATGAAACACTTAAGCCAGAGGAATGTAAAACATGCTCAATACACATGCCCTTTGCTCCATCCATTCTCCTGCATTTTCTTTAATATTCATTTCTAGTACAATTCATGTACCTGAACAGAGGGGTCTTCAGGTGGAATTTCTCCTGGGACTGAGGGTGGGGTGTGTGCATGTTCAGGTGTGATTTCCGATGTTGTTTTGGACACCTAAGTGCTCTGGTTATTAAATGAGGTAAAATTCTGATATAGTGAGTTTCTTAAATTAAAGCTTACTATGTCAAACATTTTAGTCCTCAGAGGAGAAAATGGAGTATTTGACAACTAATTTGATAATTCAAATAGAAAACTTGTTTTGTTTGACTTACACAGACAATACTCTTTTTACTGTAAGAAGCTCTTGCTAAAAGTGTTTTTGGGAGACACCTGAATTATTGTTATCTCCATTTGGCTAACCTAATACCTACCATAGAAACCTGGATTATGGGATTTATATATGTAATAGAATTTGGGAATGTATTTCTCATGTGTATTGCTGACCTATGTTTTATGTCCCAGTCAGCATATGTGCACTAGTTTTCTTTAATAGGGTTTTAACTATGTTTTTCCCTGTATTCTGATTCTTTACTCTACTAATATTAAGAAGCATGGACTAGGAAAAGAGCTTACTAGTTTTCCTAATGTTTAACTCTCAACTATTGGTGAGTCTTGGCTGTTTTATGAACTTTTTGCTTTATGAACACATAGATATCTTGTATACTTGGGTTACCTTAGCAATGGAAATCAGCTTTTTCTTTTTTTAAAAAAAGTCAGTGCCCTATGGCTAGGATCATTGCAATTTACTGTACACTTTTTCTTCAGTTTTTCCTAATGCTACGAGCTACTTCCCTTTACTGGAAAAGCTGCATTTCTTTTTCTTCTGAAATAACTGAATAGCTCATCTCTGATAAGTCACATTTTAATGTATTATGACAACTAATTTTAAGTGAACAGCTTTGATTTTAGATGGAGCTTTTAACCTCTCTGTTGTTTTTCTGGGCTATTCCAGAGGGGAGGAAGGGAGGGAGACTGAAGGGGAGAAGAATTCTGAATGCTCAGAATGGACCTGTCCTTGACTTTGAAAGACTTGAATGACTATGATAACTGTGAGTAATACTGATTAAACTTATGAACAGGAGGACAGTTTGGAGGACTGATTCAACCTCCTTTTCTTTCATTCTGTCCTAAAAACACCTGCAACTCTTAAGAGGGATCTATGAATCACTATGTCTGTTGTCCATGTATTGTCCTGTCCAGTACCCTTCACACTGGAACTAATCAACTGCCTGGAATGAAGCATGACGTGCAAGCTGAATTCTGAAAAGCTCCTGAAGTATTCAGGAAGGAGGGGGAACAATTTTTCAGTATGATTTGCTCCACATTCCAAATATGTCTCCAGATGCAGACTAGATGGCCAAGAGGTCAAACAACACACATTTTGGACTGATTGTCTTGAATGTTTTTTGGGCTACTTGTTCTCGAAAGAAGTTCTCAGGGGAATGGTAGATCAACATACATACGTAAATGTTCTTTTATTCAGATTGTTAGTTTGAATGGATCACCTGCTGCTTTACTATTTGGAGACAGAGCAGGCCAGTGGCAGTTGCACATAGCAGTGATGTTGTTCTGAATAAATGTGGTTGGCATTGTGAACCTGGTCGCCTACCATGCCTGCTGCCCAACAGCCAAAGCAGCCTGACAGGGCAGAGGTGGCATGCCAGTGGTGTCTTCTCTACTGGTTACCTTTGGATTCTGGCCTCTCTGATGGGGAGTGCCCTCTGCTGAAACAAAAGAATAATTTTTACCTCCAAGAACAGGCAGGGATTTAGAATGTGGCCAAAGCAGTCAACAGGCTTTCTAACTCAACAGCAGGCTTGTGGGATAAGTGTGTCTCTTGGAGTTTTGAAGGAGGCCTTCTTGGGACATTAAAGTCCCTAGTTCTTCCAACTACAGCTCTTTTCTGGATAGTTTGGGGTTTCTGGAAGCACTGATAGTCTCCAAGCCTATGTGGGTTGGACAAATCAGTATCTTCCTGGAAGCAGAGAGGTCAAGGTACCAGATTCATGTTGCTACACAGCTAAAATAGCAATTCATTTGGCCAAAATACTTTAAATGCTATGTTAGTGTTCTTGAGAATGAACTCCTCCCCCATGGTAAACACCAATCTTTTTTGGTAAGTTGTCCTCTGCTCAACTTCCCCAGCCAAGTACAAAGAAGCATATTTCTAACATGCCCTAAACCATGGAGCAAGTGGAAGCCGCACCTGAAAGACTGCAACTGAGTTAGCTGGATCATCCTCTATGAAACCTAGCTATTTATTTCGTTTAGAGCCTAGATATTGAACCCTTGCAAGGCAATTCTCATTGTTTTGAGTAAGTCAGTTTTAGGTGCTCATTGTTTCTTCTTCATAATGTTTTATGTTAAATAATAAGCCAGAAAAAAAGACAAATCAATGGACACTGTGTATCTACAAATATGCATCCAGTTCTTTCTAATAATGCTTTGCTAATCTTGTTCCAAGTGTCCTTTATTTTTGAAACATTACAAATTAGAATTGAGTTCCTCTGGAATATCAACACCAATCCCATTGCTTTTCTTTCTCTGCAGGGTTCTCATTATCCTGAATTTGGTGTTTAGCTATCCCCTGCACATTTTTATACTACGGTTACAATGTATGTAGCTGTAATAGAGCATTGTTTTGCACATTTAAAAAGTTTATTTAGATGGAACCACTGTTGATATTATGCTGAGCAATTTTCTTACCTCAAAGCATGCTTTTGTGATTTATCTGTGATGTTTCATATTGACCAAATTCATATATTTTTATTACTTTATGATATTCTAGCATATGAAAACAGCACAATTAATTTATTTCATCATTGATAGAAATGTAAGTTGTTATTAATTTTTTACTATTATGAGCAGTGCTAAAATGAACATTATTTTAATTTTTATGTGTATGTCTGTAAAGTATATGTATATCACATTTTCCAGTTTATTAGATGGTTCAGATTGTTCTCAATGATTGTATCAAATTTTCCTCCAGGCAGCTGTGTATGGAAGCTCCAATATTCATACACCCTCACAACAAAATGCATAAAACTTAAATTTATGTTAATACTATGGTATAGAATTGTATGCTGTGATTTTAATTTAAATTCCCTTATTAAAAAATATTGAACATGTATTTCATGTTACTGTTATCTGGGCTTCCTTTTCTGAATTTTCTGTACATATTTTTTCCTTTTTTAAAATTTAGAGTTATTCGTATGTTACTGATTTGTAGGAATTCTTCATAAAGCATTAGATGTCAGTTTTTAGAAAACCTCTTTTTATTATAAAAACAGTATACCCACAACAGAGAAAATTGGCAAATATAGAAAAGAAGTAACCAGTAATTCCACTGTCCTTAACCAGTTGTAGATTCATTTAGGCCCATTTACTGCTAGTCTGTTTTTTTTCTTAATGATATTTTTATGTAGTTACATGACAGTCAACAGTTTATATTCTGTGTTTCTCAGTAAATATATCAATAGCATTTTTTTTATTTGCAGTTGTATGGCTTTTGTAGCCAGTGTTTTAAATTGATGATACGCCATTAAATCTATTGTTTTCTCATTTTTGTATATTCATATTGCTTTTTATATTACCATTTTTTAAATATATTGTGATGCAGTAATTGTGCTTGAAAAGGGTTTGATATTTTAAGTTATTTTCTTAGAATAGATTCACAGGAGTCAGGTTACTGGGCCATAGAGGACATACATTTTTTTTCAAAGTAAAATGCATTGCAAAAATATTGCTTAATCAGTGCTGGCAGTCTAAAGAAAACAGGGTTCAAGGAGACTCAAGGGAGCCAGGCAGAAGTCCAAGTGTCTGGCTCACCTTCCTGGACAGAGAGAAAACTCACAAGACTTCAGTTTATCCAGCCACCTTTCTGGACCTAAAGCACCATTCAGTATAGACATTTCTGTCCTGCTTTTGGAACAATTTGGCTTTGAAAGAAAAAGAGAATTTTCCAGGGCTAAAGCATAATGCTTACAAGGATAATATTTACAAATGAGTTTGTATTCATTCTTAAACACTGATAAAGGAAAGTGATCTGTTTATTGTAGGACACTCAACTGGATATACTATACAAGTAGAGGGAGTGTCTCAGGGTAGAAATGCTGCCTTGAGTGCTAGTGGACAGTCTGAGAGAAAAGGGGAATCTTAGTGTTGCTTGGGAGGGCTTTTATGTTTATATGATTTACTCTTTGGCAGTAAGGGCAGAATCAAAGGTTCAGATTATCTTGTGAATTACACATTGGAAATGTGTAATACATGTAGTCCTTAATTTATAATCAGGTTATATTCCAAAAGTTCCTTGACAGGTCAGTTAATTGGAAATTAGAAAGCATTTTCCCTTAGAAGTAAAATTATAAGTGGTAGTGTGACTTCCAGGTTGGTGAACAAAAGCCCATTTAATCTGTCATATATCGTAGTATAGCCCTGGTTTCGAATCTAGTTTAGCTACACTCTGGGTGTCTTGGGGCACTCATGTTACTTAAATTCCTAGTCTGTAAAATGAGGAAAGGGGCTTTTGTGAGGATTACCTGAGATAATGCATATGAAAATGTTTCATGAAATATAAAATGCTGTATGAAAGTAGCAGATATATTGTTTTTGCCCACCAGACAAATAAATATTAAGGGCAGAACAATGGCATATCACTGGGATTTCAAAGTGGGGAGGGTACACCCCAGGATGGGTGCGGGTGATCTGTTGGGGCAGGCAAATACTAGAATGCCTCTATATATTATTTCTTATCCCAGTTTTTATTTTTGAGTACATATCACAGTAGAATATCTATATTGCTGTCTATATCTATACAGCTACATCTATATAAATGATAGCTATGCTCGTAATTTAAAAAAGCTTATTGTTGGACCAAAACAATTTGGAGACCATTAGTCTATTCATATATGGAACATAGGGCATATGGAAGGTGATGCGAGTTAAACAGTTAAAAAGGAATTTATAAATCTTCACTTATAACATTATTTATATGCAAAATGTACCTCATGCAACTCCAGCTTAGAAATACAATGTCCTTTTGTTTCCCAGCTTAGCCCCTGCTGATGGGATGTTGGCATTCCTAGCTCTGGAGGCTCTAGGTAATATGTATACTTGTTTGTGTATGTGTGTATGTGTGTATGAAGAGAGAGAAAGAGAGAGTGAGCGAGTGAGTGAGTGAGATTCTGTGTTTTGAAAGAGACAGCTTGTTTTGTAAGACACCGATATCTCGCTACACTGGCATACAAAATGACTAGGTCTGTCATTTACCATTTTGTTTTTTTCTGGAAGTTTAGGGTTGAGGAGGAATACTAGATGTTTTTATCCCCCTAGGGTTTAAACTTTGGTAAATTGCATACTTCTTCCAGATGATTCCTAAAGTTCTTAAGGATGAGAGGAGGAGGATGAAGAGAATTTGTAGCAGCTGTTTCTTAGTAGCTGATGACTTCAGATTCCTGAATTAGGAAAAGTATACAATTAAAAGATCCATTAATCAAACCAGTTGAAAAGTGTCAAAGGGCCTCATTGTTATTTCATGTAAGTCAACTTTCTGGGCTGGGACCCAGAATGGCTAAGTGGGAGTTGAGATACTTACTGAATAGATTAAATGATTCAAAATTAATGCAACAAAGGAGATTTCTGCCAATAATTTGCAGAATGAAAAACCAATGAAATACTTGAATTTTATCACATGTATCCATTTTGGCAGTGGGCACTTCCTTAGAGTTTTATGTCAAATGGTAAGCTGTGCCTTGAGATCTGGAAGAAAATAGGCGTCTGGTGGTGAGGGTTCCATGGATTGGAAAACACACGAGAAAAAGAGGAGAATGGAAGTGAATTATAGCAGGGCTGACATAAATGAGCAAAACTAAATAAGTTTTGAAACCAGTGGCCCATTCAGTTATTTATTTTATTTTTCATATTTTTCTCGACTCTGCAAAATAATAAGAAACAAAAGAAAAATCTGCTGAATGCCTAGTCATAGTTTATTGGAGCAGGAAAATAAGCCATTCTGAACCATTCTCTGATTTGCTGTGAGTGGCAGAATCATTCACCGTGGTGAATCATAGCAGGTAGAACCACTTGGAGTGATTATTTTCTGATGTTAAATTGCAAATGGCACATGTGGAATCAACAAAGGTATGAATTATTTTTAGAAATCTTAAAAAAATCCTGTTATTGAAAATGTGTATTTGTATGACCAGCATATGACTTCATTTCACAATAGCCAACCCATGCTTTAAGTGTATGTCTCTTTGTTTTTACAGTTGACTAATTGAAAGCTTTCCTAGTTAGTATTTTTATGTCAAAAATAGTATATTGTTCTAGAAGCTGCATGATGTTAATGATGACTGGGAATATACATATATATAAGCATTTGGTTCAACCGACAAGATTGAAAAAAACATCTGAGTTTTCTGCATTTTACTTCAGTGAGTAGGGAACCTATTGGCTGTTAAACAAACAAAATAAACTGAGGGATTAAACCTACCTGGATGAAATTTGTTAAGGACATGCAAATAGCTTATCATTAATATAATAATAGGCATTATATAGTGCTAATCCTGTGAGAATCCCTGACGGTAAGGACAATATGCTTGATGTTCAAGATGAAATATCATCTACTTCCAGTACTCTGGTGTCTGGTTTGGTTGAAAAGCTTCAGGTTGCTTGGCCTTTTAAGGCAAATCTCTGGAATTCAAATTGGTGAAGTAGAAAGATATGTTGTGCTCCGGAGTCTGCTTTGTGAGAGCACTTAATGTCAGGAGAGCAGAGTGGAATGCTTCTATTTGAACTTAGGGGGAACTGCAAGGAGGATGACTACATCTGATGAAGTTCCATAGTGGCCTCCGTTCGTCCTTCATTATGGAAGATGTCACACTTGTAGCTGCGATTGGGGCTCAGTGGATGGCCTTGATTTATCGTGGTCTTGACTTTTGTTTTTGACTAAGGAACTCGTTGGTTCTAGTTTCTGGCATGTAGCAGAGTGGTCCTGGCTCGGGGTCTCCCCTGAGTTTGCAGTGCAGAACTTGCCCTTGGGCTGCAGTTGTCTGAAGGTGGGGTGGGGGAGGAGGAGAGCATCTGCTTACAAGCTCCTCCTAGGAGACTGGTGGCAGGAGCCGTCCTGTCCTTGCCCCGTAGTGATCACCGCAGGCTGCTGGCTGCCCCCAGACGGAATGATGGAGGTGGCACACACTGCCCTTCATGACCCTGTCCCTGGCTCGCACACTGTAACTTCTCTGCATTCTTCTTGTTAGAAGGGAGTCACTGGTTCCAGCTCACACTCAACCAACAGGAGGAGATTACATAAAGGTGTGATATCAGGAGGTAGGGATCACTGGGGCCACCTTATGTCCCTTTCATGACACTAATTTGGCTCGATTATCCCATGACTTTGGAGATTCTGGAGATCTGCTTGGACTGTTGTCATGATGGGCACTTTGGTGCATGTTCAGTTCACCTCGAATAAAGTCACTCAAGCATCTGTCCCGGCTCGAATCCAGAGACCGGTGGAGGGTCTTTCTTATCGGACACATCAGCATCACCACCACCACCATGCACTGGCTGTGAGCCCCGAGCCAGCCTTGGGAGGAAATAAAATCATTCAGCTGAATTACATGAAATTAATGTGTTGGCTTTGATCCAGTTCCTACTGGATACATGTCCTTGTCATGGGAAAAAATACCAGTAGCTTTAATTGACCATCTGAGAAAGGTGACAAGGAGAAAAAGACATTCATGAACATGTCATTCTCAGTCTGGGACCTGGACACTACTCTGAAGGGAGTTTGAAGAACTTGTTATTTCACTAACCAAAAAGAATTATACATCTAATACTCATATTCCCAATTATAAATGATCCTTGCTTTAAGTAAGCTGAGTTAGAAGAATAAAAAAAAGGCAAAAAGTATAGATGGTTTAGGCCATTGATATTCATGACTTAGTCTCACATTTTATTTTCTTTTAAAAAAAAGCTCATTGTTTTCATAGGTCATTCAAGCACCACTGAATATAAAATACCTATCCACCAGGGTGAAGATGTTGGCTGTGTAGTTGGGAGATAAATGGTAGATTGTTTCTGTACAGTGTGGTCCAACAGGCATAGAAGTGTATTCATGGAGACTGGGATCAGATATCCTGAAAGCGGGGCCATACTAATGCATTTGTGTTTTTGCACTTTAGTGAGAATCTTGGGAGCAGATTTAGCTGGAGTAAACTGGAGGTAACCAGAGAAAAACGGTACCTCAGAAACCTGAGGAACACTTTCTTAGGAAATGAAACTGGGTCAGAAGTCGGTATAAGTCACTGTTTTCAGGTTTGTCCCAGGGGCAGCAGCAGAGCTCCGCCTCATTCCGCTCACTTAGGTGCTCAGGGTACAATGTACAGCAGCAAGCTGGGCAGTGCTGGCCTGCATCCTGTAGTCAGGACCCGGACAGAGGCAGGAGACTAGCTCAGGCGGGACAGCATGGATGCCTAGCACTTCCTCCTATGACTCCAAGGCTTGATTTTCCCTTGTGCTACTGAGTTTGCAGTGCAGTTATTTTGCTTTGTTAAAACTCTTGTTTGAGTAGAATCTTTCTTTTAAAACAAAGTGTAGATGAGTTATATGTAGTAGAGAATTATTTAGAAGTCTTGTCAGTATTTTTATTTACACCTCCATTTTCCACTAGTGGGAGTTAATCGTTTCATTTTCTACTCTTCAAGAGTACCTTCCTATAATGCCAGTATAACAATGATCACATTTTTATTTGTACTTTCCATCTGAGTTCCTCTCCCAAATCCAAGGTTGTGAGATCCTTGAGGAATATTACTAGTCCATGTGTATCTCTAGTCCTTAGCACTTCTTAGGCATGAACGATAATGTTGAATGAATGAATGAAGGAAGGCATGAATAGGCAGGCTGCTGATGGTGCTTCATCACCCAACCTCTGAGTTATGTTCCTGAGGTCCTAAAAGAAAATTTAGACATGTTAGAATTGGTCAGATGCAGCCATTACTGATATAAATGCTGTAAAATTGTCCTATTTTTTTCCAGGAAACTTAGAAGTTAAAGGTCTGGCCACCTGCATTAGCAGCTCAGAGGAGAAGTCTAGATTGGCATTTAGATTAGTTGTTCGGTTATTCAGTGACTTCACATGCCTGTTCAAGGGCACTGGTGTCAACCAATGTTTATTTTTGGATTCCCCATTGCTCTTGGGATCACTGCAGCGAAGAATGGTCCCCCCTGCCACCCCATTACCTCCTTCACCTTGTTTGTTGTTCCTGGTCTGGGGAGGCCTGCAGCCAGATTTGGCCTGGAGAGCTACTCCTTGGTGCCCAGTTATTTTTAACATCTGAACCACAGCAGCCATTGGTAATTCTGAGTTGGCCCATAAAGGCTAAGCTTTAGTGAGATTGAAACCTTGGGTTTAAGAATGTTGGGAGTCTCCCGTTTTTATATCTTTGTATTATCTCATGATAAATGGTATGTTTAAGACCTCAGTCTGTGATGTGCAAATGTGTTACAGTGAAAACGTGCTTTCAGAAGCCTCAGTTTGGCTTTGGGCTCTCTATTTTAGGATGATGGTAAAGGAATTAGGAAGAGTGGAGCATAGAAAGTGATTGAAGTCATAGACCTGTGAGGAAATATTTAAAAAAAGAAGACTCTTTAGCTTGAACAGCACAAGGTCATTAGAAAGGACTAAAGAGATTTGAAGGTGTAATGGAGGTTATCGTGGTTAAGACAGGCCACAGGCCTACTGCTATAATAAACAAATCTCGGCATACGTTTATTTTTTTCTCACATAACTGTCCAATGCATACCTCTGTCTGTGATGTGGGGGGGAGACAAGGCTCCACCATTTTCAGAAACTCCAGCTCCTGGAGGCTTTACTGTTTTCAATTGCAGCTTTCAGAGTCACCTTGGGGGGCAGTAGCCTGGCAGCCAACAGGGAAATGGCATGGAGGATTGTGTGTGGGTTTTGGGGATCAGGCCAGGAAGTGGCACATACTACTTCTCAGATTCTACTGACTGGAGCCATGGGACTGGTTCCTACCTCACCTCAAGGTTGGCTAGAAAGTGGACTGCTGTGGGTGAAACTGTGTCCTTCCCAATTGGTATGTTGAAGTTCTAACTACCCCCCACACCCCTGTACCTCAGAGTGTGACTGTTTGAAGAGAGGGTCCTTTTGGAGTAGTTAGGGAAGACCCTCATTCAGTCTGACTGTGTGTGTACAAGAAAAGGAGATTAGTACATAAAGGGAGAGCAGGTCTGTGTGGGTACACAGGCAAGGCCACGGGAGGCTACAGGAGGAAGGTGGCCATCTCTAGGCCGCAGAGAGTGGCCTCAAGAGAAACTAAACCCACTGATATCTTGACTCTGGACCTCTAGCCTCCAGAACTGTGGGAAAATAAATGCCTGTTAAGCCACCCAGTCTGAGCTATTTTGCTATAGTAGTGCCAGCGAACTAGGACATACAGTCTGGTTAGGAGCCTAGAACAAAGTAGCGACTGCCTTTGTGATGAGCTAGCTGTCTCTGCTGCAGTGTGGAGGACACCATTTACTCATCATGTGCTCATTTATCCATACAATATTTATTGAGTGTTCTTCCAGGCACCTGGGATAAAGTAAACAAAATAGAATAAAATCTCTCCTCTACTGTAGTTTAGGTTTTATCAGGTCTTAAGGCAACTGATTACCATGATGTCACCCGTTTTATTTGCTTCTTAACCCTTATTGCCATCTGAAATGATCGTTTTTTGATTTGCTGACTGGTTCTTTATCTCCCACCTCTCCTTCAAAAATGAGCTGGAACCCTTTTTGGTCTTATTTTCTATTGTACCCTTAGTGCCTCAAGAATGCCTAGAACACAGGAAGCTTTCAGTATTTATTTGTTGAAGATTGAATGAAACATTTGGTATTAGATTCCAGAAAGCAAAAAGTACATAATGAATGATTACTTGGTTATAAGGGAGAGTGAGCAGAATTTTTTTTTTTTTACATAAAAAAAAAATGCCTGGTAGTCAATCTTGTCCTTTAGCCCTGAGGCCTTTTCAGCCATTTGATTCTAAAATTTCTAGTTGTTTTCTGTAAAATATTGCAAATTTAAAGTTCCTGATGTATGCAATAAGCTAATTATAGAATATCTGCCTCTAAATATTTCTTGGTTTGCCATTGACTTAGAGTCACAGAGGTTCAGACTTAGAGATGGTGCTGCCCAGTACCTCACTTCAGAGAACAGGGGAAGTGGACCAGGGAGGCCCAGGCTTGCAGAAATTGCATGTGAAAACTTAGAACAAATCTCTAGGTTAGGCCCTGTGGTGACACATCCCGCACTCTTTCTACTATGCGGATCCTTTTCCTATTTTCAGTGAAGGTGTGATTGAATGGTGGTCAACAGTGCCAGTTCTGTACTAGGCTGCCTGGGCTGGGGTCCTGGCTCAGGTAGTGACTGGCTGTATGACCTTGGATGAGCTCTCTATGCCTCAGTTTCCTATATAAAATGGAGTTAAGAATAGCGCTCACCTTATAGAGTTGTTTTTTAAACTCTTTTAAGAGTTAATACCTGTAAAGTGCTCAGAAGAGTGACTGGCACATAGTAAGCATTCAGTAGATGTTAGTCATTGCTATTACTGTTATTTTAATGTGATTAATTGCACAGTATAACGTGTTTAAAGAACTTTCAGGTTTCTTTTATAAGTATATGAAGAATTCCAGTAAATTTTCTAATATTTGGGATAAGAAAATACATGGAGTGTTACATGTTTCATGTATATTCCACATACATGGAATAAAATGCTTCTTTGCACCTGAAGAACTATACATGAATCCCTATTATAGTTTCTTCACCAGAGGTTTCCCAAATATTTTTTATTAAGTTATAGTTGACATATAAAATTCACCCCTTTAAATTATACAGCTCAGTGGTTTTTAGCATATTTACAAAGTTGTACAACTAGCACCACTATCTGGTTCCAGAACATTTTCATCTCCCAAAAAGAAACCCACACCCATTAGCAGTCTATACTCTCAGCTCCTGGCAAGCACTAATCTATTTTCTATCTTTATGGATTTGCCTATTTTAGACATTTAAGATAAGTGGAATCATAAAGTAAGTGACCTTTGGCTATATATGTGTGGAATCATACAGTATGGGAATCTAATTTCTTTTACTTAGCATGGTGCTTTCAAGGTTCATATATATGGTGGCATATACCAGAACTTCATTCCTTTTTACAGCTGAATAATTTTCCATTGCATGGGTATACCACATTTTCTTTATCCCTTCATCAGTCAATGGGCATTTAGGTTGTTTCCATTTTTTTGGCTACTAGAAACAATACTGCTATGAACATTTACGAACAGATTTTATGTGGTCATGTGTTTCCAGTTCTCTTGGCTGTGTACCCTGGGAGTGGGTCATATAGCACTAGGTGCTATTGGGTCACACAGTAACTCTAGGTTTAACTTTTTGAAAAACTCGCTAACTCTTTTCCAAAGTGGCTACACCATCTCCAGATATTTAAGGTGCAATATTTGATGATAAATGTGATGTTATATAAAGAAAGAGAAAGAGGAATCATTGAACTCAATATTCATAGTTAGGGCTTGCGGTTGTTCACAAACAGATGCTCTGAGGGGCACTGCCTTAACCAAGAAAAATGAGACACAGTTTCTGATTTTGAGAAGTTGATAGAAATGTTTGGCATTTCAGAGTTACCCCCCCAACTCCTGTTTAACATTACAGGCGGTTGTTTTCCTTTTCTATTACTTTTTTCTCTTTTGGCCGTCACTCTCAACCTGTTAGGGAGGACACTTATTGGGTACTACATGTGTCAGGCCCAGAGGGTGGGAAGGAGAATGGCAAGGTAGGTGTTGCATGGGAAGCCAAGATCTACAGGACCAAGGTACTCTCCAGTCAGGATGATTCGCTTCTACCGGCTGTCAACTAGTTCCATGACTGGCAGTGGCCTTCCATCCCATCAGAGTCATCATCATAATAATAAAAAAGGAAAGAATGTTATCTCTCAGTTGTAGAGGCAACATTTGCTTTCTAAGCCAAGAATTGGGGGGAATTTTCATCTTCATAGAATTACCCCTTTGTTTTGGTTGGGGGTCTATATAGTCATTATTTTGTTAGCTGTGACAAATTGTATGTATAATGTATCCACAGATCTGTGGCTTAAGAAACAAACTTCCAAGGATTTTGTCCAGTTACTGCTTACTGAAATGTGTATTTCTTAAGGACAAGCAGATCGCATTTTTCTATGCAAAATGTGGAAATTTACCAGGACCCCTCATGAGCTCCCTGTCTTGGGCAGCCTGGTTCTGTCCTTCACTAAGGGGTCTAATATCCTTACGCTGCCAGAAGCTTTCCACCGCTGTTTTACTTCAGTGAAATGGGTGACAATTACATTTCATCTTGAAGCAAAAAGGTTGTTTATCCTCTGTGTACACAAACAGCTGTGAAAACTAGGCAAATGTATCTGTGGAAAGTAATATGAGCCTTTAATGGTCCCATATCAGAATTTTCCTTCTCAGGAGTCAGTCAAGGTGGAGGTGAGTTAAATACATGATAGAAACAGGGCATCTTGGCCTGGAAAAGACTTGTAGTGACAACTGTGATTTTACTGGTTTGATATTTCCTTCTTTGCCTACCGCTGTGTTAATTTTTTGCTCTATTTTAATTACCAGCTGTCCTCCCCAACCCTACTTCCCTCCTTGCCCAAATCTCTTTCCTCAGCTTTCAAGGTCCATCTAAAGCCAACCCCTCTTTCTTATTCCCACCCCACCCCAATCTCTCCAGATTATATAGACTTCTCTTCTCTCCTGACGGACTTATTGTCAGATGTAAGAGTTAAATTACTTCCTAACAGATTGCTGTGTCTGCGCACTGGACCACAAGGTTTCTAAAGGCAAAGGTATTTCTTACCCTAGTTTGGAATCTGCTTCAGGACCATGCCCTGCCTAAGTGACTTCCTTAGTAAATACCCACTGGATGGATCAATAAGCCTGCAATGGTCAAGAGACCAGCACAGAAGCTGTTGATTCTCAGGAGAACACTTAAGTTCAGGAAAGCCATGTTGGAAATCTTCTAGGCTATACTGACCTTAAAAACTTCATGTAATCTTTTCTGTACTTTCCCTTCCAATACAAGGTGGGCCTCAAGCAGTTGAAGAACAGAGGTTACACAGAAAATCCTGGGCAAGCTGTGGCACTGGGGAGTGTGGTTATCCTCCAGAACGATTTAATGGAGCCCACACCTGCTGCTTTGTGACTAGGGTTTCAAATCTTTCAGAACTGGTGTATGCAAAGCTTGTCTTTTGATATCAGGATAAGTTTCAGTGGATTTATATTGTGTTGTAATAAGATTTAAGCTCAGGAAGCTTTCTTCCTGTACAGTTGTCCTTTGAACAACATGGGTTTGAACTGTGTGGGTCCACTTATACAAAGAGTTTTTTCAATAAACACATCGGAAAATTTATTTGAGATTTGCACCAATTTGAAAAAGCTTGCAGACAAACCAAGTAGCCTAGAAATATTGAAAAAATTAAGAAAACGGTATGTCATGAATGCCTAAAATGTATATAGATACAAGTTTATTTTAATATCATAAAATCAACAGTAGGTTATTGGTAGTTAAGTTTTCGAGGAGTCAAAAATTATATGCATATTTTCTACTGCATGGGGGTCAATGTCCCATGCTTGTATTGTTCAAGGGTCAGCTGTATTTAAGTGAAGCTACCTATCTTTAAGGCTGTTTGGTCACCTAAATGTAGACAACCATGTCCAGTCTTTTGGTCATTCCTGAATCCTTTCTTCTAGAGTAGTTCTCCATATGGGAGTGCAAAATTATGAGGAGGCAGGTGTCAGTTTTATTTATCACCTAACTATGGCTGGCCCACATTATTTAAGCTTTCAAGGCTCAGTTGCTATTTGTAAAATGTACATAATAACGTCTACCTCTTAGAGTTCTTGTGCAGAACAAATGCTGTAACACATGTAAAGCACCTACAATAGAGCATGGGATAAAATCATGTCTGATTAGTAACTTCCTCTCTTGCCTCCTTTCATTTGGGTTTGGATGCTGAAGGTTGCCTATGTTTGTGCTACAGAGAGTTCTCCTGCAAGCAGAACGTAAAGCTGGCTCTTCTGGCATCTGCATGTCTGCATTTGAAGGGACTACTGCTTGGTCTACCTCTTTGTAGTAAGGTTTTCAAGTTATCAAACTATCTACCTGAATCAAGGGAAAAGCAAAGAGGGTGGAGGACGTTTCTTTCTGCAACAGGGATAATTAAGCTTTTAACCTACCTTAATATTTAGAGCTTGCCTTTGTTGTATCTATTAATTGCATTCCAATGAATTAAGTAGGGGTATATATATATATGAAATATATGTGAAATATGTATTTTGAATATATGACATTATAAGTTATATATATGTGTATACATTTATATAACTGGGGCTTTTCTTCACTTTGCAGATGGGAAATTAAGGGAAATGGAGGAAATGACTGCCATCAAGCAATCTGTCTGTGTTTACTTGTATACACAGAAGTCCTTACCTGATTAATTAGAGAAAAAGGTAGAATTCTAAAAAAAGACATATTGGGGTTTCAAACCACAAAATCAATTTCACAGTACTTAAGAAGTTTTTAAAAATTTGTTTCTTTTTTCCATTTGTTTTTTTCTTTTTGTCTTGCTTTGGTTTGTAGATACGTCGTTAGTTAATAATTAATCTATGTCTTGAATCTCATTCCTTATTTTTCTTTCCATTAGATTATGCATCTTCCAGAGGAACTAGAAATGAAAAAAAAAGGAATTAAAAATAAGTGCTATATCTTCTCTAAAAGGAGAAAACAAGAGAATGAAATTGGGTTAGAAAGGCTTTAAATATATTGGTATTGACCTCCCAAAGAAAATAAACCCAAAGGGAAAAGGATACTAAATCTGTGGGATCTTTTGAATTATGTGTCAGGAACTGTAGTGGTCATCCAGAGAGACAGCAATGAGCTGGGCCTATAAGAACCAGTGTCCTGCTGCTCAGCTCAGCCAGGCCAGCCCAGCCTCTCTGTTGAGCCAGTTTACTCTACTAGCAGTTTAGTAGGCAAGGGCACCATGAGGTGAGGCCAGGCAGGCAGGTAAGGAAGAGCCCACACCAAACAGGCTGGCACCAAGATGCCTGCAGGGAGAGGCCCTGGCATTTCTCAGCAGGAGGAATGGTGGAATGTGCCAGAGTGGATATGCTAGAGCTCCAGACCTATAAGGACGATCCCTGGCTAGCCTGAATTCACACCAGGAGAAACCTACAGCCTACTGTTCTCACTGCCCAGAAAGCTAAAAGGGGGAATAAAAGAGCTAGGTTTTAAAGAACAGGCATTTTGTTAGCTGCTTTGCAGTCACCTTATTTGATCTTCACAGCAACTGAGTAAATCTGAATGTGGATGTCTTAGTCTCCTAGGACTGCCATTACAAATTACCACAAACTTAGTGGCTTTAAAACAACAGAAACTTATTCTTTCATAGTTCTAGAGGCCAAATTGTGGTGTTTGTAGGATTGGTTCCCTCTGGAGGCTCTGAGATAGACTGTTCTGAGCCTCTCTCCAAGCTTCTGCTGGCTGCAGGCAAATCTTGATGTTCTTTGGCTTGGGCTGTATGACTCCAATATCTACCTCTGTTGTCTCCTCTGCACCTTCCCCTCTGGGTCTCTGAGTCTTAAATCTTCCTCTTCTTTCTCTGGCAAGGACATCAGTGGTTGGATTTAGAGCCTACCTTAAATTGGGGATGACCTCATGTTGAAATCCGCAGTTTATTTATTTTATCTGCAAAGATGCTATTTCAAAATAAGATCATGTTCACAGGTATCAGGAGTTAGGACTTAGACTTGGCTTTTTGGAGGAAGACCTACTGCAGTGAGGAAATAGGTTTAGGACTGTTAAATACCTTCCAAGAGTGGTCGAATCAAGATTTGAATCCAGATTAGTTTGTCTCCAAAGCCCATGCTTGTTATTAGAACATGACCACTATATATTTGTACACACACATACACAAAGCATGACCATCTTTGAGATACATATTCTTTAACAGGGTGATGATCACTTTTATTTTTCCTTTTATAAAACATTTATATAGTTTGACAAGGAACAAATCAAACAGAGACTTATTATATTCATAATTAAAATAGTTGAATTCATGTTCCTTTGCTGGCTCCATCACATATCTGTCCACATAGCTCCATGGGCCCTCTTGAAATCTGGAGATAGGAATACCAGAGAGATATTACAAACCCTTTTACAAGAAACCTAGATTGAACTGTGTCATTTTTCTTTTTCTTTTTTTAATTTGAAGATGGTGAAATTGAATACCCAATAGTCAGTTTGTAATAATCTGTCCTGTGTCTTGGGCTATTTAGATACAGTCCAACATACCATTGGGAGAGGGACATCTTGAGGTAGCCAGTGCCACATGTCATTATTCTTCCCATAAAAGGCATGTACAAATTCTATGGTCTGCCACCCTGTGTTGTATGCATTGCAAAAGTTACTTGACTACTTCACTCATCTGTTAGGTGAGGGGGTTAATATAGGTGATTTTAACTTTCCTCTCTTTACACTAATGTGTTTTTGTAAGCAGCTCCTCTACTTAGCACATACTTCAACGTTTGCAGAAAATTGTGTATTTTATGGTCATGTTGTAAAGTCACTAGCACATTTTCAGGGATTTTATTCCAATGTTATCCTTACATAAGGTAAACTGATGGATGGATGGGAATTGCCCCAAATGCAGAAGAGTACATATAGTGAGATATAGCTAGGTTCCTGTATATAAAGTTTTAGAAGAATTGGAAATAAAAGCATTACAGCTATGATACATGTAGAAGTTATATGAATTTATATTTTGGTAGTGAAACATTTTGGACTGAACTAGAAAATAAATTTTTGGCCTAAGTCAGTAATGCATTTTCCTTTAAAATAATAGCTTCATTTAATTTATGCATAGTAATCCCCTCCCATCCTAGAGATTCCTTTATGTATTTGCCCTCCATGTATAAAATTCAAATTGTTCCTATTAGGATAATTTAAAAAAGAAAAATAGAAGACTGGGAAAACAAAACTGAAGTCAAGTGGTTTGCAGTGCAGGAGGTGGGGGTTGTGATGAAATCAGGGGAGATGAGTTGTTGGGGAGGGGCACGAGATCTGTGTAGGGGGTGAGCAGAGGGGGCATTTGCAGGCTGTGTCTCTGGCACAGACTTGGGAGTCATTACTGAGTCTCAGCCAGATGGCACTCACGTTAGATGCAGGATTGGCTGAGGGGCTGGAATATTACGCTTCGTTGTCTTGATGTATGAAGTATGGGGATAATTGCTAGGATTAGGATGGAGAAAATAAGAGCCAGTACGTCTCCTAGTTTATTGGGAATGGAACATAGAATTATGTAGATGAACAAGAAATACCATTCTGGTTTGATGTAGGGAACAAGAAAAACATTTCTTCTTATTCTTTGCAATAATGCAAAGTAAAGTTTTAAATATCTGATTGAAATGGTGGAGAAGAAAGGACCTAAAAAGGTTTGAACAAGGGAGAAAGAGAAATTATTATTCATGTAATTATTACAAGTTTAGGATAGAAAGATTTTTGTTGTTGTTACCTTGGTTTTGTGTACAGTTTCAATTTTTTTATTTGATAAGGGCAGACCTTTTTAAGGGCTTGCATATATGCTTTTCCCAAGATTTCGCTCTTGCATTTGGCTTTTCTAATCTTATTTTCCCTTTAGCGTCTAAAGATTCTATCCCTGGGGCATTTCAATTGAGGAGAGACTACTAGAGTTTTTTGTTTGTTTGGCTTTTAACTTCAGCTCAGTTTGTGTATGTAGACAGTGCCCTAATGTAAGCCAAACAGCAGAGTGTCTACTATGTAACAGGTGTTCAGTAAAGTGTTGACTTGTCATGGTCTACCAGAAAAATTCAGTAGCGACTACTCATAATACTTTCTTTCAGGTGCAGTGCTGTGTTACACCTTAAACTGGGAACATTTGTACCATTTTCTATACATTCAAGTTTGACTCTTTGACTCGTCACTTGTCACGTTGGTGATGATGATGATGGCAGCTAACATTTATTAGGTGCTTACTATGTGCCAAGCATTGATTTGGCCGCACTGAATTATCACATTTGGTTTTGTAAACAACTCTAACTGTAGTTGTTAGTAACCAGTTAGGTCATTCAAAATAGTCAAGCTATGTACAAAGTGTGCCTTGTTTAAATGGGTATCTTTTCATTTTTCTTAAGGGTGTGGATATTTAAAGTTTAAAACAAGTATCACCATAGAAAGAAAATGTAAAGATACTGACTGATGGAGGGGTTGTAAAATTTAAGTATGTTCTTTAAGGAAGATTATAAGCAAGAATAATTTAAGAAGCTTGCCTCTATTTTCTACATATGTTAAAATATAAAATGAATGCATTTTATCATGATGGAGTCATGTATTGATTTTATTATGTGCCTGACATTTTCAAAATTGAAATTCAGTCAAATAATATTTTTGTATGAAGCCAGGTTATTCCTGTAGCAAATAGCAGATACTTGCTTGCATTTACAGGTCAGCTGGGTGAGGCACAGAGTGATGGCATTCAATGGCCTGAGCCAAGAACTGAACCCTGCAATGTGGTTTCTTGCTAATGTCTCTCTACTTGTTTCCTCTCCTTTCTTTTCTCTAAAAAATACTAAAGAATACACATTTTTAGTATTTATACCTGGTTGTTTTCCCAAGTTGAACAGTGACCCATCTCAAATACCCCATATTGATTTGTAGAAGGTAGAGCCACATCTAAGTGTAGTAATTTACAGGTTCACATTACTGTGGAGTCCAAAGTGCCTCAATTGGCTTGCTCATGGTTTGTTGGGTTTGGAGTTACTTCAACTTTCCAAAGACACAGTGAATTTGTAAAAACAGATCATTAATGATAACTCAGAACACTTATGTCTGAAATACTGGGTGGATGCCGCAGTTAGGATATTTTTTTTTCCTGATGGTTGTCTATTCTTTAAAGGCAGGGCTGTCTAGTTGCCACCGGATTGAATGCTTCTGAAGATTAGCCTCTCATTGTTTGAATGTTTTCATAGTATTGTTGTAATAAAGCATCTTCATACTTCACAGGTGAGATCTTGACTTTTAGAATTAAACAAAAAAAGTCAGGGGCTAATCATAACAATTAGCTAATGTGTCAACCATTAGCACTTTTCCATCAACCTGCTCTGAAAGGAGACTCTTCTTATCCGCTCGCAGACAGAAATGCAATGATGTAGTTAAGAAAAGCACTGAAATTGGCTCCTAGAGTCCCCTGCAGTAGCCAAGTAAATCCCCAGGGCATTGTTTACAGTGATTATTCTGCCATTATGATGTTATTGCATAGGCGGAGGGGGGAGCCATACGCTCAAAATAAGTTGGATCTTTTTTTTTAAAAGACAAAACAAAGCATTAAAAGAAAACAGCCCCTTTCTGGCTGCTTTTGGAAAAGTAGAACAAAAACTGCTGTGAAAGGTCAGCCAGTTTTAGTACTTCAGTGTTAACTGGTAAATATTTTAAAAAGTATATTTAATATTTTACCATTTGGAAAAATGTCAATGTGTTTCAAGCCCAGCACAACTCAATCAGTGTGAGATTTCAGAGGTCTCTGGTGGGGATTTCTTGACAATGGATACATTATATCCTGTGGCCACCTACACCACTGGTGGGTCAAAATATGTTTTAACATCTTTTATATAATCCTAGTAAAACAAGAACATTTATATTGCACCTTTTATAAAGAACCACACAGTGCTTTACACAGGCCCATATATCTATGTAAATACCAAAGGTTTGTCTTTACAACAGCCTTAATACTACTTGTAAATCCCTAGTAGCATCTCAGAATTCTAAGGGCAGGAAAATTTTTAACTAAAACTGGAGTCAACTTTCAGATGGCTCCTGGGAGTCCTGCAGGCTATGGTTGGAGTGCAGAGGATGCTGGGTCGGGGAGAGGGGTGCTGGTCAGGCGGAGCAGTGAGACAGTGCCAGGCTTCTCTCCGTGAGGCAGGATGGCTTAAAAAGTGACGTCCTGAATGGCAGCCAGGACTGTTGCCTTAGAACAGAGAGAGTGCAGGAGGGACTGAGTCATCCTGGGGCACCAACTCTGGGCAGAGGAGTGTGGGGGCCCGGCTCAGTGCTAGAGATGACAAGAGCCATCAGCACAGCTGGAAGCAAAGGCCAGCCTCTGGCTTTGGCGATGAGCAGGAGCTGGTGGATCAGCTCAGTGAGGGCTCTCAGAGGACCTGAGGAGTGCAGAGTGGGCTGTCCAGCTCAGGAAAGGGTACCACAAGCCTTTTTCTCCCTTTGCAGTAGTTCAGGAAGCTGGTTGCTATCAAGATGCCATACAGATGTGATAGACAAGATGTAAAACAAAATGAGCTTTTGTTTGTTTAATTTCCACCAGAATAGTTCTCAACTAACCTCACTTTCTGGGTTTCATGACCACCAAGTTCCAGAGCCATGCTGCTCACAGTACGTCCTTCGGTGGATTGCATCAGCATCCCCGGGGAGTGTGTTAGAAATGCAGAGTCTCAGGCTCCACCCCAGGCCTACTGAATCAGAATCAGCATTTTAACAAGATCCCCAACTAATTCTAATGCATGGTACCATTCGCGGACTACTCCTCTAAAAGAACGTTTCATTCATTTTTTTCCTGTTCATAATATTAATAAAAAATGTATTGAGGATGTGCACTAGAAAAAGCATCCTTCAAGAGCTCACAGTTCAGTTGAAGAGACAGATATGTAGAATGGGATACATGACAAAGAGACAGGCTCAAGTGGTTGGCATGCAGACAGGTAAGTGTGCCCCGCTCTGTCTGAGGAATCCCCACAGGTTTCGTGGAGGTTAAGTTTGAGTGTTGAGTCCATAGTGAATGCAAATATGTCGAGAGGAAGGAATAGTCTTTCTGGCAGTGGAGGCATTCTGTGGAAGCCTGAAAGAACATGGGTCACCCAGAAAATGAGAGATTTCAAGTTGCTAGAGACCAGGTATGCATGTGATGTGTGTGGTGTACATTGCAGCACTTGGGCGTGGGGCTTGATGAAGACACAGCAGTGTTTTCTGCTTTATTTCCAATCCCTAAAATAATGCCTGCTATGTACTAGGTGCTCAATGAATGTGATGAGTGTCTGAACAAAAGTAGTGGCACTGATTATGGAGAACAGGTCAACTTGTAAGAAGCTTGGAAGGCAGAATTACAACAATTTCCTGATTGCTCTGGGGGTGAGGGAGAGGGGGAGGAAAAATCTTAGGAGGGCTTATTTTCTAGTTCAGGTGATTGGTGAGAGATGCAACAGCAGATGAAGAACTGGGGAAAGATATTTAATTTGTTTTGGAATGCACCATTTTAGGTGCCTAGAGAACATCCAGGATATATCCAAGAGGTAGCTGGAAAATTAGGCCTGAAGATAAAGATTTAGGAGTTCTTGGCTGGAGCATGAGGTGAGAGAGAGCGTACATGAAAGGAGCACATGGTAAGGACAGAACCCTGGCATGCAGGTGTTTAAGAGATGTGCAGAGGAGCAATCAGTCATGCATGGAGGCAAAAAGAGCACAGTCAGAGGAAAGCAGGTGGCCTCCTTCAAGTCCTGGCCACTCTTTTAGCTCGTTTTTTTCTTGTAGCACTTACATGTCTGTAGTTGTGAATTCATGATTATTGATTTGACTGTCTCTCTCACTGGGCTGGGTGAGAGAAGGTACCCTGTTCTAGGCACAGGGCTAGGAGAAGAGTAGCTACTCATTATATATATTTTTTGTTTTTTGCATAAAGGAAACAGGAGAAAATTATCCATAGTGTCAAATGTCTCAGATGTTTAGTAAGAGTTAGTTTAGAAAAAGGTGATAAGATTTTCAGCTTTCACTGGTGAATTTTGGCACTAACAGTTTTACTGGAGGGGTACTGAGGACTCCAAATATCAGTGAGTTGACAAGTGAATGGGACTGAGGCTGGAACAGATAGTATTGACTGGTCTAAAGAAATTTGATGGGGAAGGGAGGGAGGAAATGAATGGAGGAGATAAGCTAATTGATGAAAAGAGAAGTCAACCACTCATTGGACCTTATTAGAACATGAAATGCCTACTATGTGCAAGTCACTTGGTGCCAGGCAGGACTGCTGATAGAGCAGTGAGCAAGGCACAGAGGGGCCGTAGATATGAAATAATTGACAACTTGCTTAATCAAATCATTTTAAGCATGCTAAGAGCTCTGGTATGTAAAATCCAGGACAAGTGCAGGGTGAGTGCTGTGTAAAAGTGTATGAAGAAAGCAGAAACAGTCTGGGAAGTGAGGAAGGTGAGCTCTGAGGAATGAGGGGGTGGAGAGCATTCCTGGCAGAAGGAGCAGTATGCGCAAAGCTCTAAAGAAGGAAGCTTGTAAGTGAAGAAGGAGTTGAAGCTGAGGGGGACAGTGGCTTAGTATGTGATAGTGGGGCTTGGTTGGGGGAGGAGGCTGGTGATGCAGGACTTTGAAGGACTTTACTAAGGGCATGGGCCATTATTCTGACAGCCCTGAGGAGTCATTGATGGTTTTTATGCAGGAAAATGCTATGATCTGATATGTTTTTAAAAGATCACTCTGGCTGATATATATTGGTTATGGATCTAGGAAGGGGACTAGCTGGGGGCTCTTACAAGTATCCAGAAGAAAATGGATGGCTCTTTAGCCTGGGGGCAAAGAAAGTAAAGAAATGGATGAATTCACAATATTTTTGTGAACTCAAAAAATCTTGGTGAGGTTTGATTATGGAATAAAAGAGAAGGGGAAATAGAGTTGATTTCCTGGTGAGCGCAGATGGCAGGATGGTGGTGCCATGAATGAATATTAAAAAAATTATTACAAGAGGACCATCATTGTGGGACATTGTGGAACTTGCTGCCCAGGAGGAGATATCTAAGAGGCAGCCAGTCAGGAGCTCTGAGGAGACTCTGAAACAAGGCATCTGCAGAGAATTTGTAGAGCACGACTGGAAGTTCAGTGGGAGTTTTAGGAGTCGAGATCCTATGGGGAAGTGCCAGAGGAATCAGGGCTGTTTAGTATCAAGAAACCTTTTGAAGATACAGAGGGAAATGAAATGCAGACATCTGAGAAGAGACTAGCACAATCAGAATTTGGGTAAATTTGAGTTAAGATTACTCAACAAATATGCTATGCGGCCTTGGATCAAGTGGGCTTATTAAAATGAATGAATTAATGTAGTTAAAGAACAGAGAGCTATGTGATATAGGAATATGGAGAATAAATGAAGTGGTTATAGAGGAATAAATGAAGGGGTTCTTCAAGGTATCTTCTTTTTATGAGGTTTTGTGAGTCTATAAAGTATTTTCTGTGGTGAAAATGCAAACTCTGAAAGAAATGTCTTATTTACCTGACTTGAATTTTCTTCATAGTATAAATACATTTATAGAACATATTTGTCTATTTCAAAGGAGTAGCCATAGCTACTCTTCCCTGGTTATCATATGTAAGCTCCATTTTAACTGAAACTGTTCTTTTCTTGCTTTGACCAAAAATGAAACAGGGCTCTTTTGCTGGGGTAGTGAGAGGAGACAGCAACTGAATTTTAAATACCACCGGTTAACATCACTGCACTGGCCAGCATGTAGTTGCTCATCAGTCTGAAATTAGATATAGAACTTCAACACTGAGAGAGAATCCTAGACTCTTACATTGCTCTATCGCTAAATAAGCATAGGATCAGAGAGGGAGCGTGATTTGCTAAAAGTTGCCCAGCTAGTTGATAGCAGAGTTATGATTCTAATCCAGATTGTGTTATACAATAGTCTTTCTGAGGATGTCAAAGGATATTATTACAACCTGTCAGTTTTGAAAATTGAGGGTGGAGAATTTATAGTAACTTGCCTTAACTTATTCATCAGACTGTAAGTGAATCCCATGCCTCCCTAATCTATTTATGAACAAAAGAGGCTGCTGTGATGTTTTAAGGTATTATTCAATGAATTAATGTCAGACTGTTGAGAGGATTTCTGGTTGTCATAAAAAAAGTAGACTTTGGGCTAAATCAGAAGAAATTAAGTGAATAATATGGCAAGGACTGAATGTGGCAGTTAGAATAAATGAGAAACAAATTTGGCAGTAAGTGATTCATCTGAAATTTTCTTCAGCTGGAGGCAGTCATAGACTACTGAGTTAGAGACAAAGGAGTTACCGAATTCAGTAGGGAATTGTCTGGAATGGTGTTCCCAGCCCTGGTCGCACAACCCTTAAACCACTCCTGAAGCCTAGGCCCCACCTCAGACCAGTTAAATCAGAATTTCCAGGTGTGGGGCTGCAGGTATCATTTTTAGAAAGCTCCTAGATAATACATATGTGTAGCCACAGTTGAGAACCTCAGGTAGGCTGTATCTGTACATGTACAGAGTTTGGGGCAATTGTTCTAGAACCACAAACATGATAGAAATAGGTCTGTATCAACCATGTCCTTAAATCTTATTATTATTAGTTTTGTCAGCCATGCCTAGGGCATCTTGTGTTCTTAATGGGAAAAAAAAGGCATTTGTGACAGGATTTGAATTGGCAATTCCTTTTGTAGGTTTTTGTTTTTTTTATGTTCCACTGAATATACACCAAATAGCTTGGATGCCCCCGTTTTGGTCCGTGTTTCAGCACTCTGTTCTGAACCAGGGGCCAGGGGATGAGGCTCAAAATCATCCAGACCTGGAACAGACTAACTTTCATCTGTCAATAACAGCATATTGACAGGTTCTAAGAGGGGGAAACCCCACTTAACAAAAACCCTTTTGTCAACAAAAACTACTTAGGAGATTAGGAAGCCTCAAGCTGCATCTACTTATCTCCCTGATTTCATCACTTTAGGTCTGGGAATAATCGGAGGACATGTATGTGGTGGTGGTCGTGGTGGTGGTGGTGTCCGTGTGAATCAAAGGTGTTTGCTTTTGATCTGTTCTAAAATATCCATCCAGTAGATGGTAAAATGCAAAGAGAACCTCACTATTAAGACTTTTGTAACACTAATACCCAAGTTAGAGGTGCAGGTCGGGTTCTCTGACATTCTGCCAAATGAAATTATAACTATAGGCACATTTGCTGGACCCACAGATTTCCCAGAGGGTGGCCTATAGGGAAATACTTCTCTTGGTTATGATAAAGTGTGAGCAATTATTTTATATCCTTAGTATTGAGGTCTCCAGAAATATTTGTTTGCACTGCCCCAGAGCCCACAAAGGAATTATAAAAGGCCCAAATTGGAAGATCTAGTAGCAAGCGTATGGGCATTGGGGCTACAAATATCTGGATTAGAAGCCTCATTTCATTTCTCACTTGTTGTGGGGCCCTGGGTGCTGACAACTTATCAGAGCCTCAGTTTCCCCATCTATAAAATGGGGGTTGCAACAACAATAAGAGCTTACTCTTAGGGGATTTTAAAATAATTTAGGAACAACACATGTAAGGCATATAGTTCCTGCAGACAGCGGTCACTCAAATTTGTGGCTGTTTTTCTCCTGCTTTAATCATCATCCTCTAGTAGATAATTTCTGGTTTGGTTGGTGTTAAGATTGGAAATAGCTGAGGGCTTGAAGCACGAGGATGGCAGGGATAGTATATCTGAAAGATCAACTGGGAGTGGCTAAATAAACATTCCAAACCTGCGTGTGGACTTCTCTCATTGAAAGTTGTCCTGGTGCCTTTATGAAAATAATTAAACCTTCTGCTACTCCCCAAACTCTAGCTCAACTCATTTTGGGGAAGGAGGTCTCATTACCTAGCTGGGTGTTGAACATGGCTTTGCTCCAGAGTGTAAGGTTCAGCCTCAGTCTGCTTGTACTATTCAAGAATTGTTCTAGATGCTTCTATGAAAGGAGAGGCAGTAGCAGGGTCTAAAGGAAGTCCTGGAAGAAGGAGCAACTTCACTCTCCCCTCAGGTTATTACTGGATAAAAGGCCTTTGAGAATCTTAAAGGCATACCAAAAGGAAAAAAGTAGAAATATTTAACAGACAACTCCCAAACCAGCAACTCTTATACCAGACCTGGTACTGATCCTAAATTGAATATCTTTTTGTCTTTCCTTATCAAATACAAGACCAGTTCTAGTAACTCTTGATCTGGATTTCACTACAGAGGGCTGGGTTTGTCCTTCATCAGGGAACCGCAGTCTGGCCTATCTTCGGGAATTCCAGAAAGAGGTCCAGAACGAGGCAAGAGCTGTTTGATGGCCAAATCAGCACTTCTGTTATGGTGCCAGAGGTGGCAGTTGTGGACACACAGGTGATCATGAATGAAATGAAATGCTAGTGAAGAGCAGAGGGCCTCGAGATGAGCTCTATTCTACTTATTTCTCCTCCTGTTCTTTTGGGCCTTCCTCATGTACTGGGAGGTAGTCTCTATATTTGACATATATTATCTCTTTTAATTCTCACAGCAATGCTATCTGTGGGACCCAGAGAGGTTAAGCAACTTGCCCAGGGCCATATACTTACCTACAGCTATTCCAAGTTTGCTCATTCCCCATTCATTTATTTAATCAATACTTGTTGGGGAGCTAGGATAAAGCAATGACCAAAGCCGACACAGTTCTTCCCCCAGTGAGACTGTAATCCAGGTAGGATGGTCTCTGCATAAAGGAATGGACATGTGATGTGGTGACTAATGAACATGTGGTGTGCTTTTGAAGAGAAAAAGAGTAGGGGAGGGGAAGGGAATGCCACGCACCGGGGTGGAGGGAGCTATTTCAAACAGGGCTGGAAGAAGGCCCCTGTGCTGAGTCCTTTGCTCTGGAATGACTTTAGGATGGGGCTGAGGCTGGGATGGCACCTAGATGCTTGAAAGTAGGACCCGAGGCTGCATATCTCTGGCTACCTTCTTTTTCATGTCAGCCTCACATAGACACATTCTCTGTATCGGCAATTAGATAAAGAACTGGGGTGAAATCCTCCCTGGGCATATGGAACAGCATCAGAAGAGATAGGCATCTTAGGGCCATTTGGAGAAAATGTTTGCATCTGGTCAAGAGGATTCATCTTGATATTGGAATGGAATATCCCCACACACCTTCTGGACAACTGTACAAAGTGGGGCTTTGTAAGGTGGTGATCTGGATATGAATGTGAGGGTACAGGCTGATAGTGGCTCAGATAAGAACTATTTTGCTCATGCACACTGTGTTGAGGCGGCAGGCAGCTGTGGGTGGGAAGGTGCTCTGTTCTCTAAGGTTGGCCAAGGATACAGATCCCTTTGATTTGTAGGAGTGTTGTCTTTGTCTTTATTTTCATCAGCGCCAAGTCCCCATTCCTGCCTGAGGGAAAGAGGAAAGAAAGAGTAGGGGACAATGAGTTTGCTTTTTCAGGAACAGGATGGAGAGGTTGCCTACATCACTTCCTCTCATATATCATTGGCTGACACTTGGTCACATTTGGAAGAGGCTGGTTAAGAGCACAAACTCTGGAATTAGACTGTTGGGGCTCATATCCTGGCTTTGCCTCTTGGGCAAGTTATTTAGCCTCTCAGTTTTCTCATCTGTAAAATGGGCACAATGGAAGAGTGCTGAGTTCATAGGAGGAGGATTAAGTGTATTAATTTGTAGTGTACCTAGAATAGTGCCTGGCAAACAGTAAGTACTTGTTTGTTAAATAATTGTTGGCCACACCAGGCTGCAAGGAAAACAGGAAATGCAGTTCTGAGCTGGGCAGCCAAGTATCCTGTCAAATAAAACTCAGCAGAGGTTATATTACTAAAAGGAAGAGAAGAGGGTTGGACATGGATAGTGTGACTGAACAATTTTCATCTAAAATGGGACACTTTTGAGAGTAAAAAAGATGCCACTATTAATTACATTGAGGTAACAGGCACAAACAGGAACTGTCCTGGGAAAACCTGTATGTCTGGGCACCTAATCCTGGGGGGTTATTAGCTATCTCTACCAGAGCAGGTCTGATTGACCTACATCACAAATTTTTTAATTTAAAAATTACAATCTGAGAAGCTTATTTCTGTTTTCAGGAATAAGTCAAGGGCATTAAGTATTTGTACCATTTAAATTATACCCTTAACTGCCTGACCTCTTGCAAAACTATGTAGATTAATGAAAGAAACTCTGGTTAAAACTGGTGATAGGTATCAATATTGACAAGGCATTCACAGTGTCTAGCACTCTGATGGGTGCAACAAAAGTAGAAAGCACTTTCTGGTGGAAAAATTGTCTCAATTGGTTTGTGATTTGCTTTGGAGGGAAGACCTAAATGTTAGTCTTCAAATCAAACATTTCTCAGGTATGAGCATCTTTGTTTATTTCATCTCCTCCTTTGAAAGTTATCCTCAATATTGGCAAATGGATTCCTAACAGGCTTGAAAAGCTCTACCTTTTGCCAAGTTATTCTGAAGTGTTCTTGGATTGTAAAGAAAAATTAGCCTTGCTCTGGGACTTTGAGAGAGAGGAGCCTTCGCTCAGTAATAAATAATGTATCCAGGTTGGAAAGGGAGGTGACCACCGACAGTGTGAGTTGCAGAGAATTCAGAAACCTCCGTGAGCAACCTAAGCAGCCCATGCTTTCTGTTTCTTTCAGAGAGAACTAATATGTCGTGGTAGATAAGGGGAAACAAATGAGAAATGAATATGAACTCTAGGTTCCTAACAACATAAGAAAATGTAAATAAAAAAAAATCAGCATCAGGTTGATAAGAAGAAAAATCATAGCCAACTGTAAAAATCCATCCTCTACCTTATGCATTCCCACCAAATAAACTGATGCATTTCAACAAATGGTAAATAATGCTTCAAATGGCAGAAGCTAGAGTTGGGGAAATAAGAACCAGGTGTTGGAAAGAAGGAAAATCAAAAAGAGCATACATTTCCCGTCAACAATCCCCACCATAAATCAAAGCAATGCCACCATCACGACCTGGAGCCCGCAGGGAAGAGACTGTTGTAAAAATGATAAATCAGAATCACTACACACCAGGTCTTGATAAAACAAAGAAAGTTGATTCCAGGGTCTGATATATATATATAATCACAGAGAAACAAAGCTTGATCAGTGAAGGGCCACGTGTGAGGAAATGCAAAGTTCAGAATCTGGTGGCTGTTTAATATTCCAACCGAGCCGAACATTGGATAATACAGTGGAAATTGATGACTCAGTGGAATCCGGCTGCAGCAAAATAGAGATATATTACAAATTTCTTCACAAGAACAGAACAATATATATGCCAGTGCCTGTTCATCACATTTTTATGTATTCTTCATATCTAGAAAACAGAAGAGAATATACTGTCTGTACCACCTGCATAAAATAGGGTTAACGTATTTTCTGGGGTTTTGTTATTGTTGTTTTATTCCCTTCAAGAAGCAAAATCTGCCACTCCTTTTGAGAAGAAGGTTCATGTGGAAGAATGAACCATTGTCAGTGCATTTCTTAAGTGATTGTCCTCATTGCTCAGATTTGGCAAATGTGCTTGCATGTGTGTGGCAGGGGCGGGTGGCAAGTGCAGGTGCTGGTGACACAAACCACATTGAGGGTGGTTGGGTGTTTGGGGGAGCAACTTCAAGCAGACTGTGGTACTGATCTCATAAGCACTGGTCTAGTTGCTCTCAGGGCCTTTCAGGAACTGTTTATAAGGCAGCAAGGTTTCCAGGAGGGGAGATGGGAGATCCTTGTATGGGAATTTCTGAAGGTCTTAAATGAAACACAGTACTTATAAGGAGTTTTTAGACAAAGTGCTTACTTAGCTTAGAGTCTTCTGACCCTAATGAGTCCATGATACTGAGTCCATGAAGGGGTCATGATTATGGCTGTCTTTGGCCTTCTGTTTTCGCAGTTGGCTTTGCTTGTGAGTGATGGACACCGCATAGAGTGGCATGGGCATGCTAGGGTATAGATTTTTACCCGGTGGCTTTGTCTCCACTTCTACATGATGCTTGTCTGGCTTGAGAGCAGTGGTTTTCCAAGTATGACTCCTAGATGCATCAACAGCAGCCTTACCTGGAAGAATGTGTTAGAAATACAAGTTCTTAGGTCTCACCCCAGACCTCCTGAACCAGAGTCTTGGAAGATGGGGTAAGTCAGCAAGCTATGTTTTAACAAGCTCTCATGCACATTAAAGTTTATAGCAGCAGCCTAGGGGAAGTGGGCTCACAATTGTTAAGGCCTCTTTGTGATGATCAAACTAGGCTTGTGGTCCCTATTGTCATGCAGCCATGGTGGAGTTTAATCATCATACAGTGACGTCTTAAGCATGAAAAAGATCAGACTTAGAATTTCAGGAACTTGCTCAAGGTCATGCAGCTGGTTGACTGGCAAAGTCAGGATTGTGAACCCAGATCCTTCTGGTCCAAGACGTGTTCTTTTTACTCTACCTTGATGACTAGCTGTGGCCGCACATCCACTCCCAACTGGCACAGAAAGGAATCCATTTGGTTCTTCAATGTCTTTAGAATTAATGGCCTCTTGTTAAATAGATTAATAGAGCTATTTGTTAGACTGTACTGCTCTGTGGCCTTTATTGCCATGGGGTTCAAAACTTGTAACCTTTCCATGGAAGGGATGGGCCTGTGAACATTCATAGGAAGCAGAAAATGAGAGGCAGCTGATGTAGAATAACAGGGAGCATGTGTATCAGGAGTCAGGAAGCCTGGATTCCAGTCTATATAGTTTGGTGGCCATTATGATTAAGTCACCTAATTTCTCTGAAGCTCACTATTTTCCCATATAAAACTGAGAGGAGTCTTCTCTTTCTCATGAGGTTATGGAAAGGGTTAAATAAGAGAAGGTAGAGGAAAGTATTTGAAACTTCAGGGTGTCCTTTGAATTTAGAGTCAAACTCTTGGTAATACAACGAGGAAACAAGTATTCAAAGTAAAATTTATCCACAGCCCTCAATATCAGGGTTGCTCATTCTCTGCTTTGGTTTGTTTATGCCATAGAGATTGGGTACCCAGTGGGATAGCCAGTTAAGTGTATCTTTGGCAGAAAAATTAATTGTTTTCAGTCACAGTGCCAACCCTGCTGAATGAAGATGGCAGCACTGGGAGAAGTCTGAGAGGACATGTGATCAGAAGGGATGGCGCCAGTGAAAAATGGTCAGGTTTGCTGATGGGGATGGTGGGCAGGTAAACTATGTTAGCCCAGAGAGGGTCCAACTTGAGAGAGAAGCTGGAGATCGGGAATGGGGATCTCCCAGAAAATGGAGAACAAATCAGGGGACCTGAAGTGCTGGCAGGTAACGTTAGGGGTAGTCTGCTACTCTCCAGGGCAGAGTCAGTCATGGAAAAATTCTACATCTTCTCCATGCAGGCAAATCGTGGCTCTCTAAATTTGGAATTTTCTTTATTATTTATCTTTTGCTTTGTTTACCTGAATTTTCAATAAATAATAGATATTGTAAGTTAACATTTTATTATTTAAAAAATACCACATGTAGGGTACCAAGATAGGTATTACATATGTATTATACCATTTAATCTTTAGAACAATCCCAACATTTTGGTGCTATTATTCCCACTTGGCAGAGATAAAACTGAGGCCAAGATGGTTAAATCACTCACCAAGAGGATCTTGCAGAACTGGGACTGGAACGTTGGGCTGTCTGGGCTTAGACCAGTCTTTTCCCCCATCTCTGCTGCTGTGCTGTGGACGCCCAGCAGGTCACAGCTGTAGAGACCAGATCTCACCCTCCTGCAGCTCTGAGTGTGGCTGTTGGTGTCCTCAGCTTCCCAGAATTTCGTTTTTAGGACTGTGTGGGTGTTTGGGACTTGAAAATCTTCAGATTTGGCCAACTGGCTTCATTTATTAGTCCACCTCTCACCTGCCAATCTGTGGGCTGCTCATACTGAATTTCTTTGCATCCCTCTGACATCATGCCCCTTTTGACCCTGGTCAGGTGTTTTACAAAGTGTGACTTGAGATCTACCTACTTGTTAAAGATGTAAACTTCAGATTCCTGTGCCAGGATAACAGAACCAGAATTGGAGCGTGAGGCCCAATTTGCGTTTTAAGAAACACTCCTAAGTGATTTGTCTAAACATAAAAGTTTGAGAACCACCAACTTGCCTTTGTACATGCTGGGCTCCCTTTTTAGAAAGAAGCATTTGTAATTTTCTGTCTCTGCCTTTTCTGCCACATGAAAACCTTTAAGCACTACCTCGGATGTCACTTCTTTTGTGAAATTTGCTTGGTTCCATCCCAACAGAGTTAGCAATCTCCGTTCATCTTCTCCCTGCCAATTTGTTTCTGCCTCTAGTAGACACTTACCATCTTGTGATATACTTAAAATATGTCTGTCTTTCTCTCTACTATGCATTCTTGGGAGTAGGGACTGTGCCCTATTTATTCTCATTTTCTCTCCAGTGCCCAGTGCCGTGCCAGACATTAAGCAGTACCCATCAAATGCTTGCCAGGCATCAGTCCTAGAAGCACTTGTGTAGTGGGCAGGTACAAAAGCAGGGATATCTATTTGCCTTGAATATGGCCTCGAATGGCCTTAGACCATACTAGTGGGGAGGGCTAGCACTCAGCTCCTAAAACCAAAAGAAAAGTCACTAAAAATCAGGCCCTGCTAGCTACTAGCATAGGATTCTTAAAATTCCTCACTGCTTAGATCAATAATTGTTCTGAGACCTACGGGGGTGGGGTGGGGTGGGGGGTATCTGTACCAACTGATTTTCAAATGCTGGGGAAGAGGAGTAAGTCTGCAGGCTATCACTTCAGCTTCTACGGATTAAGTTAGTGATAGTAAACTGAGATCTGGATGTGGAAAGCCTTGGCAGTGGTTATCGAGTTGGGGGAAGGGTCGTTTCAAACATGGAGATACCACCCAGTGATTTTCACATATGTAGTTTGTTCTGGAAGGATAGGGAAGGTCCCTCAGTCAAATTTTAGACAGAAGATCAGAGGTGTCAGTGTTCTGCTAGTGATTCATGACTCAAAGCCTTTTGAGAAATATCTTCTGGGTTTTAATCAAAGTTATACAACTCTGTGGGTGCCTGATAGGAGTTCTGATGTGACAATTCTTACCAGAGTATGAGCTTGTTAGACGCTATGGATTTAGTTCTCTGGAACCAGCTTACTTTGACCAGGACTAGGGAGACCTGCCCCTGAAATAGTGTCTGGATGAGGAAGAAAGTCAACTGATTTTTTTTAACCTTATTTTTAATTTTTATTTAATCACTTCATTTCCAGGACCTTCTTTTTTTAATTTTATTTATCATGTTATAAATTCCCCTACAGCAATTTAAATGGAAGAAAAAATATAGTTGGGGTTTAAAAAATATTTTTGTTTACTGGGAACCATTAAAAAGAGAGCCTATTAAAGATTATTATTGTTTCAACAACAAATGTTAGAAGTATGAGGGAAAACCATAGCATTCCTATTCCTGGATAATTTGTTTCTACCCTTGTTTTTGCCTGCATCTGTTTTAAGACTTTTCAGGTAGTTGTTTCTATTTAAGGCACATCATATGTAGAATTCTGAAATACAAACCAGTTCTTTGAAATTTTTGATAAGTCTCAATTTTTAATAACAGGAGGGTTTCAAATGCTCTCAGAACCACTTGGCCATCTGTAAATAAATGAAGTTCAGTGAGGAAAATAGCATAAGGAAGCCGTTTTGGTTTCTATTTCCATTTTGTTCATCGTGTCATCAGATCTCAAGATGACAATATGGCAAGAGTGTGTGAACACTTTAAAAAAAAAACCCTATATTTTGAAACTTGGATCTGAGTTCAAACACTCAGTTTAAAGGAGACTTACAGTTCAAATGTAAGTTATTTCTTGTCTTTGTCAATTTCCAGAATTTAAATTTATGTTGGGATAAAGCAAATTCAAGGCTACATTTGAGCAACAATGGGGTACAGTCTTCTTGTTGATTTACTTATTCTTCAAGTAGGAGACTCCTCCATTCCATGTGTGAGTCTGTGGGCACTAGTATACCGGGTGGAAATAGATATTAGATTTGAGATTATTATTGTATCCCGATGTCCCCTCCTGGATGTGTGCTTGATCACTGGGTTGCATTTATACTACCTGAAATGGAAGTGATTTTGATTTACAGCAGAAAATGTAGCTGACTAAGCCAAATGGTTAACATTTAATTATTTCAGTTTTATGGTTTGTGTCTGAAGGGGTTTGGTTCAGAAAATGGCCCACTGCTCAAAGGAGCAAGTCTGTTCCCATGAAGCTGTGGGTATCGAATGAGCAAAGTATGGTGTGCCCAGCCCCGGAGTGTCAGGCAGACTGAGTGTCGCAGCTGCCAAAGTCATTCCCACTCCTTGGCATTCTCACACCTAGAGATGCTTACCAAACATTCACAGGCGGATGGATGGGCAGGCAGGCAGACAGAGGCAGACAGGCCTATAACACGAGCTAGCAAAGTCCTACCAAAGAGAAAGGGGCATGTGGCTGTGACAGAGGCCCGTGTTCTCTCCTTGCCTTCTCTTTCTCCCATTATCTTTTCCCAGTGCCAATAGCAATACAGACTGCAAATGAAGAGTGTGGAGAAAGAGCATGAGCGTGTGTGGGTCTGTGTGTGCGTCTGTGTGTGCATGTGCCTTCCTCCATGATGGGGCTCTCAGGGCTTTATTTAGTCTCTGGCACAGTGCAGCTTCTGTAGAACAGATATTAGGAACAAAAAATAAACTTGAAGATTCAGGAGCAGGCTGCCAGAGTTATTAAGAAAAACATTTAGATGATGCCATTAAAAACATATGGGGATTCTAGAAAGCTCTGAAAAGAAAATGTTTAATTATGCACCGTATGCAAAAGCCATCACGTTTAGATTAATACTAAAGACTGAAACTGCGTGGGGCTTAAGTAGTCCACAGTGATGCATCAATCTTTTTGCTCCTTTAAAAATAATGTTTTTCTTTCGCTGATGACAAATACCTTTCAAACTGTAGAGATCATCATGCTGCTACAGTGATACATGGAGTTTAATGAAGTCCAAAGTCACTAACAAAAGTTTCCAAATTAACTTTTCAAGGTGCTTGAGTTTGATTTCTCTTTGCTTTCCTTTTCTCCCCTGTAATACCTACTCGCTTCTGCCATCCATAGGAACTCTGCCTTCCCCTCTGCAGCACACAAAGGTTGCCTATGCTGGTGAGTTGGTTAGAAGTAACCAGTTTTGAGAAGGTTTCCCATTTTAAGACACTGTGATGATTCATTGCTCAACTTTTAAGTGTTAAGTCACAGTCATTTTGATTTCCATTCTCAGTAGCTCACATTAGAAGGCTGAAGAAATACAAACTCTTGTCTCTTTTTAATAAATATGGAGACTGTTTTCTTTCATTTGAATCTGATAGATTTTAGCATGACCACCATTTCCTTTAGGTCCCTGTAAATGTGTAGAATCGTTATTTTATATGGCTTTGCATGTGTGCGAGGAGTGCCACATTGAGAAAAGAAAATCAGACTTGTAGCTAACGGGGCTTCCAAACATATATGCTTGATGTGCTTTGAGTAAACCTAAGTCAAAATTGCAAAAAGTTACTGGGTTTCAGCTAACTGATTATGGAACTCACTTTTACATGTGGTTTTAAATATTGGAAAGGTAGATCTATGGCTTCTCAAATTTAAAAATAAATGTACAGAGGCAAAAATAGGATAAACAAGCAGGTTATGTATTTATTTGAAAATCTTTACTCCTATTAAGAAGGCCAGAATGTATTATGTTGGTGCTAGTTCACCTTAGGGAATTTTATGGACCTAAATAAGCACTTGGGATTTTGATCCCCATTTATTGGTTTAGGCTTCTTTAAGTAAACATGTCGCTCATGAATCAGTGGACAGATTTGTTGCTCACACTTGAATGTGTTAAAACATTTTCTTAAGTGTCAGTCAGGCTTGCTGCAATAAAAAAATAAAATTCCTCCCACCCCCTTCATGCCTTTCATTTTCTATATTATATATAATATATATATATATATGATTGAAAATTACAAATTTCCCAGCCTGCAATTATTTTTAATAAAGGTGGCAGGTTCTAGGAACCTGTCTGGTTTACTCAAATGCCTGTTTGGAAACGGACTCTCCCACTGCCCACTGAGGCTTTTGGATTCAGGTGCCCTGGACATGTTGGGGTGATTACAGATTCAACCTGGGTCTTGATTATGGAATCCTGAGTCAACCATTGTTTCAGTGTTTTCCTCCCGTGTGTTTGTGTTTGCTTTTGTGTGAGAAAACTTTACTTCTATTGGTTAATAGCCAGCTACTTATTACAAAGAGCCACCTGTTTCTGAGTTTACACAGGATATGTTGGGTTTATGTAATACAATAGGATCAATTTAATTATGCTTTCCCTTAAGTGCAATACTACCTAGAATTATTTCACTACCTCTGCAAGCTCACTCTTTGGAGACCAAAAGACCACACTAGCCCTGACTTGAGTTAGCTTTAAGGTATGTCATTATTGCAATTTCTTCTAATATGCATTAAGAGCTATATACTTTTTGCATGAAAAAATGGCTGTTCTCAACTCCCCACAGTCCCTGTTATTTACAATGTTTCAAAGCTTTAGAATTACTACAAAAGATTTACTCATATAGCAGAGCATGTAAAATTTAAAATCAATAAAGTATATAAATTCTGCTTGTCTACTTGAATTGATTCCCTACTCTAATAGCTCAATACTGTAATACTATATACTTTTTTATTTCCAGTGTCATTACCCAATAATAATCTGTGGACTTTCTTGCCACAGCTCTGGGGCAGTTCAGGATTTCTGACAACAGTATTCTTCACAGACAGTTGTCACAGGCAATCAGTACTTCTTGCACAGTTTCTAAAAATGAATAAGCATGTGAAAAATATTAGTTTGGGTCTGTGATAATAGAAACTCAACTAATTTCTTTTGATGTGGCAAAGCTGAGCATTTGACTTTGTGAGAGAATAGAGAAAGACTTGAATTTGGAATGTCTTAGCAGTGGCAGATGAACTCCACAATATATCTTATTTTTTAACAAGAAGTATAAGGTTCAGTTTTCTATAATTTTCTAACGAGTTATTCTGACTATAGCTTTGCATGGAGTTAGAAAGGAAGGCGCATACAAGAGGCAGCTAAGGTTGGGAAGGTTGACTTTTACTGGTGGTGCCCAATCTTTTATTCTCTTAGTGTATTCACAAGGATAAATTCTACTTCACTTCAGAATTTGCTAGTATTTTGCAGAGTATAACGGAGCTCTCCTTACTAGATTTAGAAATATAGTTCTTGGCAAATTAAAACATGGGTGGCAGTGAACAAATTATTCCACCACTTACCCTTAAATTCACCAGGGCAGTTGTTTGCTTAAATCATGGTGGTATCTGTGTCCCAGTGCTAAAAGGGTTGAGTTGATCTTGGTTTCTTAAAATGGCAAATGTCATCAAATCCAAACATGTGGGTGAAATCTAAACTTGCTTTCATTTCTTAATGGCCACTCTCAGCCTGCAAAGAACACAGACAGATGATTGCTTTCTTAGGCATAAAAACAGAAAAGAGTGTCCATGTTTGGTGCTAGGTATTTTTGCTAGCTGAAGCAATGCTTTCCAGCCAATCTCTTAAATTCTTCCTTCTTTTGTTTGTTTAGTGTAGTGATTGACAGAGTCCCTGCTACAAGAGTCCCCGCTACAAAAAATACCACAGGATCTTAATTTGAATCTGAGCTATTCTACTTCGCTTGTGCAGGTCTGTAACTCAAGAGTCTACACAGTGGGGATCAAATGGGGGTAGGACTTTGGTCCTGCCTCACAGAGAAGTTGTAAATCTGCAGGACCCTGTAGACGTTAGAGTGCAGAATCCACATTCCCATATTGTCTTCCACGTGGGCTGATATTTAGCTGCAAGATAGAAAATCCTCATCAGCAGCTTTAGGGAGAGGATTGCCAGATAAAATACAGATTGCTCACTTAAATTTGAATTTAGATAAGCAACATATATATATATATATATATATATATATATATATATATATATTATTTATCTGAGATTAAAATTTGACCAGAATTTTTATTTGCTAATCTGACAACCTTCCTTAGGGGTTCTGGTTGGAATATTTTCTTCCATTGTATAGATAAAAAAAGAAGCTTGAAAGTAGGTATTCAGGGGCCCTTCAAGCTTCCAAATTACACTAAGGACTCAGGCCTCTCCCCTGGGGGTGGGCAGGAATTATCTGAGGTGCTGAGGGTTGGCTGTGAACTTCTTCTGGAAGTCAATTGCTATGCATGATCCTTCTTGAGGATTATCTTTCCCCCTGTGCCAGAGAACCAGGTTGCAAAATCTAGAGAAAGGACAAGGTCTCTCGTAGAGGACAGAGTGCTTTCCAAGATCCAGCACCCAGGTGTTTGTGAGGTCCCTCCTTGTGTTTTGCCTGGGCCTGTCTGGAAAGGCAAATTCCTTTTGGATGGCTTTTTACTTAATACATTCATCTTTGAATATTGTTTGTTAACCATCTGTTAAGACAAAGTACAAGAGCTCTAGTAGGTGCATCTCAATTGTAATTTTTCAAAGTGACGACCATTAAAAAATTATGGGTAATATGATGTTGTACTTGTCTCCTGGCATCTGTTATGTTGGGAAAGTCTCGTGAATATACTTTATCTGGGATCGCTACATTTAAGTCTTCAAATGTTGGATCTGGTCCTAAATACTGGATCTTTACAAGCATGTAAAGGGGTGGGGCAATTTGTATACTTCACTTACTAGAAACACTATTTCAGAGCACTAATAAAATCTGGCCAAGTCTTGGTAGTTGTCACACACATCAGAAGAAGACTGATTACATTACCTAGGCTTTTAAATTTCTTCTGCCATAATGGTTTATACCAACCACATTTATGCTTTATTCTACTACATATTTTTTTCTCCTCTCATTCAGAGCACTATGATCACATGCGATCTCTGAAAGCCCAGGACTAAGATGTCTAGAGATCCTAGAAGAACCTGATTTACTCTTATGGGGTCACGTGCCACACATTGGCTGCTGTACTTTGGAGTAGTAAGTTTGGCCCCTGTAAACCGCCCCTGTAAACCATGGCAGATGAGTACTCAGTCTATTATAACACCAGTAATGGGGCCAATACAGAAGTAGAATTCTTGTGAATTCCACATAACCACCTTAGGGCCAGGGAAGGTGACAGCTGACATGTGGAATGTGGTGCCACCTGCAGCTGGCCCTCTGGTTCCCTTAAGAAACTAGAGCTTCGTAAGGTCAGAGATTGTGATCCTACTTATCTTTGTATTGTATATATTTAGCAAGTATTTTTGAGTAACTTTGTCTCAGGAAGCATAGAAATGAAGCTACATGATTGAATTAGGTTGTAGCTGTAACTCCCACTTGCCCCTCCACAAGAATATGCTGAAACTTTTATTTACATACCCTTTTGAAGACTAAGATATGAAACTTTTATTTACATACCCCTTTGAAGACTCAGATATTAAAGTCCTATCTGGAGCAGTGTTTTTCAGACTTTAGTGTCCAACGGAATCCCTGGAGCTCTTGTTAAAACACAGATTCCTGGGTCTCACAGAGTTTCTGATTCAGTAGGTCTGGGAAAGGGCCTGAGAATTTGCATTTCTAACAAGCTCCCAGGTGATGCCAGTGGTACACTGGTCTGAACCACACATGCAAAAGCATTAATCCCCAAATACCTGAAAAACACTGGGGGAGCTGGAGATGTGTGAGAACATTTTGGGAGACCATCTTAACGTCTTTAGGATAAAGGCATTACCATATTTGAATCACAGCGAGCATTTTCTGAGTCCTTCCTAAGGGGCGAGCATAAAAAAAATAATTAAGACATACATCCTGTGCTTGAAGAGCTCAAAGCACAGAGTCTCAACAACTACTGGGGGATCAGGCAAAATGAGTTTTGAGCAAATAAGTAGTGCTCCTTCTGCCACCAGGACTCTGGACTCTTTGAGACTCACCCAGTCTTTCCCACCATAGTGGTTACTCATGCCCCAGTCTTCTCCCTCCAGCCCCACCTACGTTTTAGTCTTTACCCCATGGTCTCTGTGATGCTTACTAGTACTGACAGTCATCAGTGTTATCCCTCCCATTTATGGAGCTTCATCTGTTGCCAGATTCTGTGTATATGTTTTAATTGTCATGGATATCCAAAAAATTGGGAGTTTTTATCCATGCTGAACATGTCAGTAAATTGAGGCTCAGAGATATTAAATGACTTGGCCAGCGTCACACAGCTGGGGTGAGTGGTAGGACTGGGATTTAAAGCTTATTTTGCTGGACATTTAAGCTATTAAATCACATCTCCTTCCAGTTTTCTACATAGCCAGTGTTCTTAAAATTAAGATTTAAAATTTTTATAAATGGCTAGACAATTACTCAACACAACCTTTTAGATAGTGACCCATGTTCCCATTTAACAAAAAGGAAGATGAGACACCAACTTAACTACACAAGAAAGGACTCATGGGTCTCTCTTCCAGTGAAAAAGTACATGTTTGCGGGCTTTATCTGTTTTAGAACCAAATGAACCAAAATGAGGAATGAGAGAATTCTGGAAGGTTTAGCACATAATGACATTCTATGTCTGAAAACATACACTTACCAGAGTCTTATTGTAATAATGGCCTGGCTTGGGTCTCAAAACCCTTGAAGATAAGATCCTTGTTGACACTGTTAGATGGGAAAGATACAGCATCCACCCACTTTTTCTTTGAGAGCCTTAGAGAGATTGTGGTTCAAGAAAGTGGTGGCCCCAGGCCTGGTACCTATTTCACTGTACTGGAAGGTCAAGGAAGGAGGAGGTTGGGAAGGGCACAGGCTTGTGGAGACGAGTATATTGGTCAGGACACTTGTATTTGCAAAAGACAGAAATCCAATTCCAATTTACTTAGAAAAAGAAAGGCACAAAGGTTTTACTGGAGCTGGTCAATGACAGGTTGAGGGCAGGTGCTGAATCTAGGGAAGCACCCAGTCAGTAACAATAAATGCTCTTCTCTTTCCCCGCTGCTTCTCATAAACATCCTGAAGGCAGACATTGGTCATGGGCTTGGGAGCCATGCCCAGCCTCATACCAGTCGCTGTAGCCCAGGGTCTAAATGATTCTATTGGCCAAGGCTGGTCATGTGGTCTCTGAAGTCTCTGGCATGCTAGACTGGCACTACCCAACCTAAACTACAGGCCTGCAGGAGAGAGGAGATTATCCAAAAGAAAACAGCTGCTCTTACCAGAAAGATGGAGAGCAGATTCTGAGCAGTCAAAAATAGTGAGCGTCCACTTAAGTGAGCAGTAGGAAAACACACACACACACACACACACACACACAAACTGGGCAAAGTCATCTTACCCTTGAGAGTCTAAAACACGCTTGGGATGTTTCTCATCTAATTTGGCAGGTGGTTGTTGGGGCAAGAAGTGGTGCTGGGCTTCCCCCCAATTTTCTATGATGGGTTTTTCTTCTAAGTGGAATCTGCCAAGAGCCAGGCACTGATTTGGGAGTTTTACTTGGTATCACGACCATGCTGTTTTCTGTGTAGAACTAGTTTGTATTGCTGACATGGGAGAATAGTGATTTACCACTTAATTTGATCATGACTGTACATAGCTGTGCATTTACACACAATCTAGTGTATTTAGATGGTTTACATTCTGCCAATGGTTCCATGTCAGAGTTCATGTGGCTTTGATAATGGACCACATTCAGTGTCTCAAGGGTTAAATTGTTGAGGTTCTCAAAACCAGTAGCACAATTGCAGTTTCCTTATGTGTAAAATGAAGGGCTGAATGAGGTTTATTCAAAGGATTGGATTCTAGGATTTATTCAAAGTCCGATAGAATAGGATTCTATGATTTTAAGGTTCAGGCTAGATCATAGCAATTGTTTTTAAAACTAGACATTTTTTTACTTTTTAAAAAGATGAACTTTACTTCCAGACTGAGAGAAGTGTTATTTATTTAAACATATATATATTTTTAGTTGTAGTAAGGAAACAGAAGTAAAGTCAAGACTTTGTCAATCTGGCTGTCAAGTTTAAGATGGAGCCATTCCTGTAATTGCTTTGAGGATGTCCATAAAATGTGAAGTTGTCAAGGAAAAATAGCAAGAAAGAGTAAAAAAAAAAAAAAATATATATATATATATATCTATCTCCAGGGATTTGAATTTATCGGTTCCAGGTTGCCATTTCTCTGTGGTGACCAGACTCAATAATAAGTCCAGTTGCCAGAACTGGAAGTTAGGTCCAGAATTCCAGGAAAAATGCTGCTATGCTTTATTTTAAAAAGCATTTTCTTGGGAATGCTTTTGGATAGCTGACATCTTACTTCTTCTGCCCCTCCCTCCCTCAGGAATCTTCAATGAAATTGAAGGGCACCGGAACTACATTTGTCAGCCGATTTTTCTAAATCATAATTTTAATTGAATAGCTATTCATGATTTGATGGGTGTCTCATTGCTCTGTTGGAAGGTAAATTTCTCTGCTGCAAGGGCTAGTTCTGTATTTTTTGCTGTTGAATTCCTAATACCTAGAACAGAGCCTGACTGAATCCATGGGTGGAAATCTGTGGGCTCACCTTGGGCTCTCACTGTTTCGAAATGTCCTCACGAAAAAGAGCTGCTATCAGCCGTGGCTTAGGGGCCCTTCTACTCTCATATTTAGAACTTTGGGGTTCAGAGAATGTTTTAGACTGATTGGAAGAGAGGGAATCTATTTGCATAATCCTAGAGGACACTGCCTTTCCGTGGATAACTGTTCTTGGACAAGCTAGTATCACACATACGCATTTTCATCATAGCTCCAAATGTCTGTGTGCTTAGGCACATATTGGGTAAGTGTTCACAAAATTCAGAGATACACCCTGCTTAAAAGTAATAGTGAAAATTAACATGTTTGGATAAATACATTACCTTATAAATTACACTAAAGGATCAGGAGCCCAATTATTGATAATTTCTAGCTGAAATCCAACATCTGGGCAAGATTTCTGAGCTCCATTTCCTCACTATGCCAAATAGCTCATCTGGAAGTAGTCTGACAAAATTTAAGAGGTGATGGTGGTCTCTTTACTCATTCAGTCCTTGGTCTCCCTGCAGCTTCCTGCTAGGGCCATGAGTGATAATTGCTTCTGGGTTTTTGTAGTGTGGTCCATGGTATTTTAGGTGTTTGCTTTTGACCACTAACTGATTTCGCCTAGAACGTTATCCATGATGACAACTGGTTACTTTCAACTGACTTTGAGTTGATGAGTGATCTGAAGAGCAAGTTCCTATTGCTTATTCCACGAAGCATATAAATTTCTACTATCCACATAGACCCTTTCATTTATCCACATATTGCAGTATTTATTTTCTGTTGTTGCTTAGGTTTAAAAAAAAAACCCAGGTTATTATTTCAAATCCTTTACCTGGATAAAAGCAACTAGCATCAAGATTTCTTCTGTGAACATTCCCTTAAAGAACTGAACCAAGGAAAATATTCATTTCCCAGGATGATATTCTTATCTATCTACCTATCTTTGGAAATACAGATAAAAATGTTGCACATCCTTATGGTAAACAGATTACAGAAGAGGATTCTTGACGTGATGATTAAGAGCTTGGTTCTGAAATCAGATAAATGTGGGCTGGACTCCTGGGCCTGCTACTTATGGTTCTGATACGGAGGGTAAGATCTTTAATAGCCTGAATGTGTACTTGGCGCAGGGCTAAAGTTAGGTAGGACATTGTCCATAGACATTATCTTAAAGAAAAGATGGACTTTTCTTGCTAAAATGTAGAGACAACTAAAAGATCTTTTAGAAGTGGAAGCAATAAAGTATACTATTCATTGGTGTAAAAACCAGACATGATGCATGTAGAAGGAAAATAGAGTTGTATTTGAGACAAATTACTTTTTAAAAAATGATTCTCCCCTTTATGTTTTGTTGAAGGTCAGTTTAAGTAATGTTACATGAAGAGTATCTGTATTTTCTGTAAAAACAGTGGTAGAAGATAGCCAATATCTTAATTCTGTTTCCTAAACATCAATCCACTAATAGCCCTTTTATTGGATAATGGTATTATATGTAACCCATTTTTTTCTTTTCTCTTTGGTTTTCAAGACGTTGGACACTAAGTTCAGTGCTCAAATGGTAGTAGCCATATTAAGGGATTTTTTATACTTCTCCCTGAATTTTGAACATCAATTTGAATAGCTTTAGTGCTGATGTGTGTTTTATATTGAGATGCCTACATTCTGGGAAGAAGGAAGTTAAATTTTTTAAGAGTTGCCTCCTGGGGATTGTCTATAATATTTCATCTTTTTTTTCCTTGAGCAAATATCAAAATTGACATGTGAAAAATGCTTTGAACTCTTTCAGTGGAAAAGTACTATGTAATATTAATATAATATACTTATTTTCACAAGTACAAGTGAAGCTTGTGAGATATCCTTAAAGAGGGTTCCCTCTGTAGTGTGTGGAGTGAGAGACTTCTATGATGTTTGTAACTTTGTGATAATTCAGTTTTGTCAAATTTAATGCTGTTGGGTTTAACTTTTTAAACCCACATATACAAAGGATTTTATCATAAAATGATACCTAATTTGAATATGGGATAGAGTCTCATCTGGAGTATGAGTTTATACAAGGACCCAGGAGCCAGCATGGTGTGGTGGGAAAAAATCTGATGTATTAGAGTTAGAAAAACTCCATCATCTGCTAAATAGGTTAGCCTTAATGTTTCTTCTGTAAAAAGGTGATAATAATATTAACTTTATATGACTATGCTGAATATTTACTTTAGATCAGTCCATGATTGGATTGCTCTCTGCCTAGGTTGCTGGCCCTATGGAGTTGGCCAGCTCCCAGCTTCTCAGAAACTTGGGCAGACTTGATGGAATGAGTGACTTGGGATTGTCACAGGAGAATAAAATAATATTGTTCTTCAGGGCCTGGCCTATGGAAAAATCCCCTAGTGACCCCTCTTTTTCCTCCTGCACTCTCCGTCTTCAACTCGAAGGCTCACAGGAGAGCTGCGGTGGAAGCAAAGGTGAGGTTGGCTCTTCTGGGTGGGAGCTCTCCTGGACGCTCCTTTCTTTCATTCTTGGAAGGCAGCTGCTCTCCCATTTCAGGATGTGGGTGGAGCTTCTGCAGACAGCTCCATCCTTCTTTTAAGGCAGAATTATATCCATCACTGTGTCTACTGGGATTAAAAAATTATTTTGATTGCTCACCAAAGAGGCAGAAAATTATATTCTTTATTTCTACTTATTTTCTGAGTTGAATTGTCTGTCATGGAAAAGTTGATTATAGTGGCTCCCTGCTATTTTAAAGCGATTGCTCTGAGGTATGATACCTAGGGGACACAGTAGCATTCAGGGTCCTGCTACATTGTGTTAATTATTCATCCATTCTAGGCACCTTCATCGAGCATTTGCTGTGTGCTGGGTATTGTTCAAAGTGATGAGGAGAGGATGAGGACAGCCCCTGGACCTACCCCCCAGATACTACATTTTAATGATCAAAACTAGCATTGTTTTACATTAAAAATTATTTTGCTTTGGATCCAGATACCTGAATGAAAGAAAAAATTTTGGCACTCAAGGCTTCAGTGGTCAGTGAGCACACAATTGGTTCTCCAGCCATCCTAATTATTTTAGTGGGTGCTGAGAACTCCTGTTTGATTTTGCACCCTCAAATCATCTGATTTCACACTGTCTGATCTTTGTGCATGCAAAACTTTTAGTCACTCTCTAAGCTCTGAAGCCACCACCACTGAGTAAGGCAGAATCAGCTTGGCAAACTAAGTTATTTTGTAAAGGGACATCTTTTCTTTTACTCTCTGCTTAAGAGTTATAGAATTTTTGGTTGTGTTCATGTCTCTTTTCCTGTTTGGAAAAGTTGCATTTTGTGAAATCCTGTGGTAAGATCCCTTGCACTTGAATTGAGCAGTTTATTGTGAGTGTACTAGGAATGTGGGAGTTCACTTAAGCACTGAACTCTTGCACACCCAAAAATATGAAAGTATGTACTAGATTACTACATGGTTTCCTTATGACCCTCTCAACTCCTTTCCCTCTAAAATTAGATTTTCTTGTTTGGGTTAGCAAAGCATGTGGTTGCAGACCCTTGTAGAGCTATTGTGAAATATTAGGTCTGTATTTCCGGAGGCATTAGCCACTGGCTGGAACCCAATTCTGATGGGAGAATGAGTTGTGCATATGACTGACGTTACAGATGAAATGAAAGTAAAACAACACCCTGATAAAAGAGCAGGCAGTTATTTTTCAGGGGTGGGAAGAAGTTGCAGGCGAGCCTGATGTTTTTAAAGCTCTCAATTATTGATCTTGTCTTAAGACTAACAAAGGGAACTATTAATGTGTCAGTGTGATCCAGATAACAGATGATTATTGTTCATCTTTAAACTGTGCTTAGCACTAAAATGTATATGTAATACATGCAAAAAGGCCAGCTTTATCACACTTCCTCAAGCCTTACAGGAAAGAATTCATTCTTTCACTCATTTTCCCTTGACTCTCCTCCCTCACCCCACATTCATTCCCTTTGCTAATTGATAGAAATTCCTATTGGACATTCCAACCACTAGCCAGCAGACATAACAGAAACAAAATTTATGGTTCTACAATGGAAATATCTTAGAACACAACTTTTTAACTTTCAGTAACTACCGCCTTCTGAACTATGTAGCTCATCACAGTGAGTGAAACCAGTTAAAGTCCTCTAACACCTAGGGATTTTAGTTCAATTTCACTGTAACCTCAATTTTACTACCATAAGTCAAGTTTGTCATCAGAGAGCTCCCTATTACACTTTGATGGGCAGATTCATCTGCCTTCACTCTGTGCATGCGGTCGATGCATGAGCAGTAAGGCAGTAATACATCTTTATTTAAGCCGAGTCTTGGATTCAGTCCCAAATGACATAATCTCCCATAAGCTGGGAAATCTGGTCTAGACCACAGAATGTTATGAGGTGCACACCTGTTCAGAGGACTGTAGTCAAAGGATAGTTCGCAACATTTCGTCGTCATCTTGGGGGAAAAAATAAGTCACTCTTGGGAGGATCTGGACATGGGCCTTGAGCTACTTGACATTTTTATGTAATAAATTAGAATACTCAAAAGGATTGTGGCAAGGGGTCTGTTTTCAGGTAAGACTGAAGTACCAGTGTTTGTACAGTACTACTGTCTGTGCCCAGACAAAATTAGGAGGAAGGAGATGGAGAAACTGAGCCATATGAACCAACTGAAGTTTGTAGTAATTCATCCTGGTGATGGAACCCTTGAAAATGGAGGTGGCATGAAGGAGGCAGTGGGAAGAAGGAGTTGGGATGTTGTGGAGAAAGAAATGACAAATCTGAGTGATTTCAGCAAGTCTGTCCATTCATTCATTGATTCTCTCTTTCTTTTTTGGTTTTTGCTTATTCATCCATGCGTCAGATATAAGTAAGTGCCTACTATAAATTCTAGGTACTGTGGCAGGCACTTAGACAAAGCAATAAACAAGGCATGGCTCCTCCCTATGGGGAAGTAGGTAGAGATGAGCCTCTCAAAAGTAAAAACTAGGAATCAGGAAAAAGGCGTTTTTCTCTTCCTAAGATGGAAAGATTAGAATGGAGAACCTAGAAATGATTTGTTCTTAGACTTACTATGCAGCAGTTGACATTGTGCTGTAGATTCCCCTCACAGAGATGAGAAAGAAAAGAGGTGAAGACTTAGGACTGAGACTAAAAATGTCAGAGTTACCACTGATGGCAAGAAATTGAAACTCTAGGGCCAGATGATCTTCTCGGGAGAGTGACCAGGCAATGGGCCTGAAAGTGAGTCTTCCCGGCCTAGGGCATGGAATGGAAGGGCGTGTAGGTGATAAGGGAACTGCTGGAGAGGCATTTCTGTAAAACAGTGCTGATCTGAAAGACCAGGTTTGACAATGTTGTTACATATATGCTTGGAACTCACTCCTACAAGGTGTGCATTTAGGGAGCCAGCTGGGTGAACAGATTGCAACTAACTGGACTCAGAAGAAAATGATTTGGACTGAGCACAGTAAAAGTGTTGATTACTGGGAAGAATCAAATGGGGTCCAAGTAGTCCTATAAATGATCTATTAAGTGCTTTTGAATAAACTGTAGGAGTTTCAAGACTTAGAGGAGAGCATCTCAAGAAGAACATTTAAAGCAATTTATGAGTTGAAAGATAAGAAACCCTGAGACGAAAACAATGGAGTTTCTTTAGGAAAGAAGTCTGAAGGGACAAATGGATATGTTGTTGAACAAATGTCTCTTAACTAGATGCCAGACTCCATAAGAATACTAAAATAAAAGTGTTTGCTTCCAAAGAACCCTAGAATGAGTGTGGCAGATTTTGGTCACATTCTGGTCTTGCCACCAGGGTGCTGTAAGATCTCATTATGGTAAATAATTAAACTGCACTAGGCCACTGTCTTCCCATTTATAAACTACAGAAATTGATGGATGACCACTAAGGCGATAACCTAAAAAAATTGATAGGTTATACTATTAACTTCTTTTGTAACCTATTGAAATTCAAAAATATGCAAGTCTGATTGCTTTGAATGAAAGTCTGGCCAATAGGCACATGAAAAGATACTCCACATCACTAATCATCAGGGAAATACAAATCAAAACCAGTGAGATATCACCTTGCACCAGTTATAATCACTATCCAAAAGACAAGGAGTAACAAGTGTTAGCAAGGATGTGGGCAAAAGAGAACCCTCCTATGCTATTGGTGGGACTGTAAATTGGTGCAACCATTGTGGTATAGAGTTTCCTCAAAAGACTAAAAATACCATAAGACCCAGTATTTCCACTCCTAGGAATTTACCTAAAGAAAACAAAATCTCTGATTTGAAAAGATATATGCACCCCTATGTTTACTGGTACATTATTTACAATAGACAAGATATGGAAGTAACCGAAGTGTCCATCAGTGGGTGAATGGTTAAAGAAGATATACTACATGTACATGATGGAATAGTATTCAGCCTATAAAGAAAGAAATCCTGCCATTTGTGGCAACATGCATGGACCTAGAAGGTATAAAGTTCAGTGAAATAAGCCAGGCATAGAAAGACAAATACCATATGATTTCACTTATATGTGGAATCTAAAAACAAAGCAAAACAAAATTAACAAAATATCAGTAGATTCATAGACATTGAGAAGTGACTGGTTGTTACCATGGTGGAGGGTTTGGGATGGATGGGTGGGCTGCGTGAAGGGGATAAAGAGGCACAAAATCTCAATCATATATAAGTTGGTCATGGGGATGGAAGTGCAGCATGGAGAATATAGCCAATGATTCTGTAACATCTTCTTATGTTGACAGGTGGTAACTGTACTAGTTGGGGTGAGGATTTAATAATGGGTGTAACTGATGAATTGCTGTGTTGTATACTTGAAACCAATATAATATTTTATATCAAATATACTTCAATTAAAAGAAAGTCTGATGTGATACCTACAACTCTAGTCCATGAAATGAATCCAAAGTGTACTTTGCTTAAGAAAATCTGCTACTTGACCCTAACATAAAAATATTTCAAAAATAGTAATTAAAAAATAAAAACAAGTTATGTATACTAGTTAAGATTTGCTTGTCATATTTGAAACTGGTCTCCATTTTAACTGGTGTTCATTTTCAAATGCTTGAATTTGTTTTCTTGATTCAGTGGCAAAGGGTGACTACCGCCTTCCTGCTGAAGGTTTTTCCCAATACCTTTGCCATGTCTGCCTTCAGGGGTTTCAGATAACAAGCAACCAAGTTGGCCCTCTAAATTTGGCCCCTTCTCCCTACCACAGTGCTTAGCAGATTGGATGAAAATGTGTCTGCAGAGATTAGATATTGCAGTGATCACAGTGCATTTTTCTGCTCTGAAAGCTATCTCCTAAATCAGCCCTCTACCTCTCTGGCTTATGATTGTGGGGGCAGAGTACAGACAGATAACATCCTTTCAGTGTGACCCTGACCTTTGTCAACCTTTGTTAAGGCTTCATCTGAAGTCAGGCCTAATGTTTGTAAACAGGATGTAATTAAGGCTGGGAACTGACAGGGTCTGACATTAAGACAATGCAGAGCTGGCAGGGAATGGTCTGTCAGATGTCAGCTCGCATTGTGTTCTAAGTGCCTTCATAATAATTAGTGTCCTCTGTCTGAAGGAAGTTCACTCAACTTGGATTAATCTGTCACAGTGTGGAGGCCATCCTTGGGAGGGCAAGTGTTTCCTCTGATAAACCTTAGAACAAGTATGAGAAAAAAAGCAGAGACTCAAAAGAAAACTGTGAAAGTCAAGACTGCTGGTGACAGGTGCTACTTGAAAATTAGAAACAGGAAGTAGGAAAAAGAAAAGCTCCCCACTTCAGAACTCAATCATGAAGTGAATGCAAGATTTTACTGTGATCAGAATAGGCTGATCACAGAACAGTCATCCTGGGCTTGCTGGTCTGGATGCTGCGAGAGACATACAGGAAGGTGGGTGTTCAGAAAAGCCTGTGCACAAACACATTGTTTAGCTTTTACTCAAAGCTGCCTGTTAGAGATTGTCCAAATCCTGTAAGAGGATTTAGGTTTAACATGTAATTAATCCAAAGAGGCTGAATCCACTTTGTGTTAGAAGAGATTTGCTGAGCATCTTCTGGTAGTTGATATGGTACATGTGAATCAAGAGAATTTGTACCTGTTTTACTGACTTAACCAGGAAACATGAGCCCAGTGCTGACAGGTATTTGTCATAGCCTGTTGAGTCTGTGCAGACTCTTCTGAACCTCAAAAGTTGTCATAGAAGGCAGGGACTCAGATACTTGTACACCAATGTTCTTAGCAGCATTATTAACAATAGCTAAAAGTTAGAAACAACCTAAAATGCCCATCAACAGATGAATGGATAAACAAAGGTGGTATATCCATACAGTGGAATATTATTGAGCCTTAAAAAATAATGAAACGCTCATCCAGGTACTTCCTGCTAAGTGAAATAATTCAGACACAAAGAGCAAATAATATGTTTCCACTTTTATGAGAATACCTAGAATAGGTAAATGCACAGAGACAGAAAATAGAATAGTGGTTACCCAGGAGTAGGGGAGGAAGGAAATATGGAGTTGTTCTTTAATTGTACAAAGTTTCAGATTGAGAAGATGAAAAGTTCCGGAGAAGAATGGTAGTGATGGTTGCATGATGATGTGAATGTACTTGTTTGTATATTCACATTAAAATTGTATGCTTGAATGTTATACTTTTTGTGTAATATACACTTAAAATGTGTACAGTTAACCTGTACACTTAAGAATGGCTAAAGTGGAAAATTTTATCTTACGTTTATTTTACTACAATAAAATTTTCTTAAAAAAGTAGTAGTTTTAGAAAAATAGGCTCTTCAAGCTGGATGGGCCTTCAGGGCTTCTGTACTTCAGTCATCCCTTCAGGGAAGTGAAAGGATCTGTCAAGGGTCATGCCAGGAGCTTGTGGTAGAGCCTGCTCCTGCCAAATGGGCCACTCACTTTTTTTTTTTTTTGAGAGGGCATCTCTCATATTTATTGCTCAAATGGTTGTTAACAACAATAAAATTCTGTATAGGGGACTCAATGCACAATCATTAATCCACTCCAAACCTAATTCTCAACAGTCTCCAATCTTCTGAAACATAACAAACAAGTTCTTACATGGTGAACAAATTCTTACATAGTGAATAAGTTCTTACATGGTGAACAGTACAAGGGCAGTCATCACAGAAACTTTTGGTTTTGATCACGCATTATGAACTACAGACAATCAGGTCAAATATGAATATTCGTTTGATTTATATGTGAATCCCACATTTCTCCATTATTATTATTATTATTATTATTATTATTATTACTTTTATTTTTTATTTTTTATTTTTTTATTTTTATTTTATTTTATTTATTTTTTTTGAGAGGGCCTCTCTCATATTTATTGATCAAATGGTTGTTAACAACAATAAAATTCAGTATAGGGGGGTCAACGCTCAATGTACAATCATTAATCTATCTCAAGCCTAATTATCGTCAGTCTCCAATCTTCTGAAGCATAACGAACAAGTTCTTACATGGTGAACGAATTCTTACATAGTGAATAAATTCTTACATGGTGAACAGTACAAGGGCATTCATCACAGAAACTTTCGGTTTTGATCATGCATTATGACCTATAAACAATCAGGTCAAATATGAATATTCATTTGATTTTTGTACTTGATTTATATGTTGATCCCACATTTCTCCTATTATTATTATTATTTTTATTTTTAATAAAATGCTGAAGTGGTAGGTAGATGCAAGATAAAGGTAGAAAACATAGTTTAGTGCTGTAAGAGGGCAAATGTAGATGATCAGATGATCAGGTGTGTGCCTATGGACTAAGTATTAATCCACTCACTTTTTAATATCAAATTCTATCCTTATTAGGTGACCCTTTGCTACTCAACCTTTGGGGGAAGATGAAGCCTTGAGGAACATTAATAGCTGTTCTCTTTGACATCTATCTGAGTGTAGAATTTAGTGTCTATTTGTACTGATTTCATAACTTTTAAAGGCCTATATTTGCATAAGACTCTTCTAGGTCTCTTTCAACTCCATACCTTGATATTTCCATGATTGTATACAGCAAGATGATTGTTGCTTCAAGTTTATTTGTAACCAAAATAGAAGGCTAATATCCTTTACTTAAGGCATTGATTAAGTAATATTTTTAAAGACTTCCTGATTATCAGTGAGAAATGCAAGATACCACATAAGATGGTCCAGTAGAAGAATGGCCAGAAATGAATATTCATCAAAGAGACAACTTTGAATATCTACTTGAGGAAAGTACCTATTTTAGGAAAAAATAATTATTTTTCTAGTTGTTGGCTTTTTAAAAATCAGAAGATGGTGCTGCTCATATGAATATTTTCCCTCAGGTTTATGTTAAATAAGGTCACCAACCTTATTTATAGGATTGACAAGCATGATAAGGGATTTCAGGTAATATGTGTGTGTGTATGTGTGTGTGTGTGTGTGTGTGTGTGTTTGCACGCGCATGTGCATGATCTTCTTTTGCTTATTAACATCCTGGGTTTTCAGGAACTTAAACTTCTGAAAATAATTCTGTCTTGATTTTTGCCCTCTCACCTTTCTATCAATATAATCTAACATCAAATTCATCTTTGGGTCATTCATCAATTTACTGTGTCCCACCCCATCCCCATGCCAGATTTTACTGCAGTGAAAGTAATTAATGGCATGTACACAGTGATGAAGGGTAGGAGTGGGAGAAAATGGGAAATACTAAATAAAACAATTCTGATACTTCTCCAGATCCTTCTGCCATATTTGAAAGTATATAGAGGACTGAATGGGGAGGGACCATTTTTGAATTAGCATGCATATCATATCACCAATACCCAACATTCCTTAGGAACCACTATCAGTTATTGAACACCTACTGTGTTCAAAATGTTATTGCATTCATTTTTTGCAACAGCCCTTTAAAAGAGTTATTTTCTATATTATTCAGCCATAAGAAAAAAACAAATCCTACCATTTGCAACAACATGGATGGAGCTAGAGGGTATTATACTTAGTGAAATAAGCCAGGTGGAGAAAGACAAGTATCAAATGATTTCACTCATCTGTGGAGTATAAGAACAAAGAAAGAACTGAAGGAACAAAACAGCAGCAGACTTACAGAACCCAAGAATGGACTAACAGTTACCAAAGGGAAAGGGACTGGGGATGGTGGGTGGGAAGGGAGGGAGAAGGGGAAAAAGGGGCATTATGATTAGTACACATAATGAGGGGGGAGCACAGGGAAGGCAGTATAGCATAGAGAAGACAAGTAATTACAGTATCTTACTGTGCTGATGGACAGTGACTATGATGGGGTATGTGGTGGGGACTTGATAATAGGGGGAATCTAGTGGCTACAATGTTGCTCATGTAATTGTATATTAATAATACCAAAAAAAAATTACTTTCTCCATGGATTGAACTGTGATTTAAGAGACCAGATAACTTTCCATGGTTACTCCTTAAGAAACTGTAGAGTTGGTATTTAAGCTAAGATTGGACTCTTCTCTTTTCACAATGGTAGGCCATATTCCTGGATATAAACGAAATGAAGGGTAAAAGAAAACGCTATAGAACTCTTTTCTATTCCCTATCCCTTCCTTCTTTCTGAAAGTAGACACCTTGATGCAGTAATGTTAATTTAGGACTCAACTGCTGAATTCCTTAGTAGGAGGGAGGAACTTCAGTCCTTTAGGCAGATTGTCATGGAGGCAAGGGGATACCAACCTCCATAGCATGACATCAGCAGTGTTTTCAAAGAAAAGATAAGGACCATTAAGTTTAAGGTTATCAAATTAACAATAGATTAATTTTTTGTTACCCTGAATTAAATTAACCATTTACCTACATGGGTTTATAGGCTATATCTTGAAGACTTTTATTAGTTTAGGAGAAAAAGAAGTTTGCTTTAGTGGCTGGCAAGGAGACAGATTTTTTCAAAAGCACCATTTGAGTTGAAGTGATAAACCATTTTATACAGGATGACTAGTGCTAACACTTAACCCAATGCATATGGTAGGTATTTGACCAACAAACAGTCTGTAGCACTGGTAGTGTGACTGAGACACATTTTGATATTATCCAAACAAAGAGATACATATTTCTCATGATCAGTGAAGAGAGCTGTTATTTCCTCCCTGATGAAAGATTCAACTTAAATATAAGTTGAGAGGCCCTACCCAGGAGGGGCAGTTAAGTGGAAGCACATGCAAGTTTTAAAAACAAATGGTTTTCTGAGTATAAACTAGAAGGAGAAGAAAAGAGGCATGGGTAGTGAGGGTACACAGTGTCTATAGCTGGAGAAATACAAGCCAACCTGGGACCAAGTAACCCCACTTAACGTAGGGAACTTACCCAACTGAATATAGTATTACCCTCCCAGGGAGTCTCCCCCAACCCTCAAACGTAGCTGTCATTTATGGCTGTTAAATGAAAGAGGAAAAGACAGAGAAGCATCTTACAGAATTAACTGTGATGCCCTAAATATGGTTTTTTGGCATGTAAATATATAACCTCTGGAAGAAAAAAAACAAAGCAGAGCATATAAGGCTTTTTTAAGATAGGTAAATCATTTTCCTTTTAAATGAAATTCAGTTTGACTGCATGAAATACGAATGGTAATTAAATGCACAGTCTGTGGGCCTTCCATACTTTAAAGCACTTTCTTAAAAAAAAAAAAAAAAAGAATACTCACCTCAGACAGGCCAATTACCCAAGAATGATGAAGTCAAGAGGAAAGTCGCTAAATTTCTTTACTTGAGTGATCACAACCCCAGCCCGTGATTAGTCCCCATGGCCCCAGTGGGGATGTGGCCAGGCCACTCACATAGGAAGACTTCAAATAGTCATTTCCTTGGTTAAAATAAAATCTGACTGCACTAAATAGACAGTTTTTAATCTCACTTGGACATCTGAAGATTTCTCAAGCTGTTGTTGGCTGTGGCAGAAACAAATTTCTCTGCTTTGTTGATTAAACCAGTGGTCTCCACCATTGCTTATCGGCCTGCAACGAGCTGTTCTTTTTAATTAAAAGTGAGCCACCACGAGAGAGCAATTAACAGCTAGTAATTACTGTGCTCTTCAGAATGGCAACATTTTGCCTTTCATTCCAATTATATAATGGACAAGTGGCTTTTTGATCTTCAAATTAGTGAGCTCTTGTCCTCCTTGTTTGGAGGCAGAATTGGCAGGTTAATGATGGCCTGTGGGGGCAGTCTTTCCTCTGACTGATGGGAGGGAAGAAGCTCAGGGAAAGAAAGCAGCGAGAGGATTTCTAGAGCTGCAGTTCCATATTCAAGATACAGCGAAAGAGCCCTTCTTTTCAGAAGGTTTTGATGACAAGGAAACAACAGGCTTACATGGAGCCTCTAAAAAGCATCCTGATCTTCACCTTCCTCTTACCTTCAAGGAAAAGGTGACCATACCTTAAAACATGGACTTAGACTATGTGAGGCTTTGGTATGCCTTTAGTAAGGGTATGAAATATGACCTGTTGGCAGAAAATACTTGCTCTACGATTAGAGAAAAATTTGGACTTCATTTAAATTTGATTTAACTACTATGAGAATTTCAGGACATCATACCTTTTAGACACAATGGAGTCTTATCTTAATCAATGATTTTTTTACTAGACTCAGGTTATAAATAGAGGAAGTGGGATATTTTTTCTTGTGTTTAATCTCTGCTTACCACTTCACAGCACAGAGGGAGCTCTGCTACATTATTTAACACCCATGCACCAGTTGCCCCTACACCACTACCATTTGGGCATAGCCTTCTTTGTGGGTTTGTCATTTGTTGTGGATACAGCCAGTTATGTTTCTGTTTTACTTATATGCTTATGTTGAGAGTGTCATAGTTGTGGCAGTTTGGGGGCCACAAGTCACTGTATGGGGGGTTCCTTTAAACGATACAAATTGTTTGAAACCTTAATTTGTGGATATGCCAAATCACATCCCACCCTTGAGAGTCAGAATCAACAATCTCCTGCCTCATCATTCACTTGCCATTGCCCTCCTTTGATAGCACCCTATAGGTCTTATTTAGGCAGCCAGGTTCATTGGTGATGGGACAATTTTATTGGGTATGAACTGAAAATAAATAGCGCAATATTAAAGGAATTAAATTTGTGATTATGGAATGGCTTATGAACCCTATCCAATGATGTTACATGAAAAAAGGGTGCAAAATAATGATAGTATGTACACATAATAGCTGTCACCTAACTTTTCACGATATTAAGAAAGCCTTTTCCTTAAAAGAAATATAGCAGTGAATCCAATAGGGAAAAAAACTGTACTCACATATGTTTAAATCCCACCATAGGACATCTTCATTAAGTACTTTACTGATGCAATTCTTGGTTACTTGATTTTAGCACTCTCATGGAGACAGAGCCACACTGAAGTGAGTATAATCTAGCGAAGTTGAATCTCCCTCCACCAAACACCAAGTCTGGGCAATGCCTCCATTAGGTTATGCAGTTATTCAATAAAAAATAAATAAAATAAAAATAAGAAAAGGAGGTACAAGTTGGAGGTGTGGAAAGAGACTGAAATCACTTTCACGTATTTACCAAATGTATATCTACATACAGAGCAATTCCTTCTGAGGAAGAACTGAAGTCTGAGAAAACAACTTCTGCACACTGAAGGATAGAAAAACCAAATAAAAAGTGGCAGGAGAAATGGAGACCCAGTAACAGCTGGAACCCCATCCCAACATGGTGACCTATTATAAAGGATATAATTGAGGGACCAGCACACAGATTTTCCTGCCCTGGGGCACAGAAAAAAACCCCATAGTTTAAAGGGCAACTTGAGTATAAGTAAAGGAAGCCACCTTACTAACCCTAGAATAGCCAAACATTGGGGGAATTGCTGGATTCTCTGAGATTGGAGGTGCTGGTGAATGCCACTGTTTATGCAAACCCCACACATTGATAGAGTGCATAGGAGCAGGGTTCAGATGCCCTCACCAGCACCAGACGTCCCTCAAAGAACATTGCCCAAGCCCAAATGTGCCTCCTGAGATCTGACAGCCCCATCAATGCAGCACCAGTGCAGCACAGAGAGAATCCCTCAGCTTGTGCACCCCTATGCCGGGACCCCAGCCCCACTGCCAGGACATCTCCACCCTAGTGCACACCAGAACACTCCTGACCCATGCTCACCTGGCCTGCAGCCAACCAGGAATACACAGTTTTATTCAGGGGCCATCTTATACAAGGCCAGTCCTTCAAGCCTGGGAGAGAGAGAGATTTCACCTAATTCATAGAAACAAACACAAAAAGCCAGACAAAATGAGGAGACAGAAAAATAGGCTCCAAACAAAAGATAAGACAAAACTTCAAGAAAACAAGTAAATGAAATGGAGTTAAGCAGTCTAAAGAGTTTAAAGTAGTGGTTATAAAGATACTCACTGGACTTGACAGAATAGTGGATGAATTCAGGGAGGACTTCAACAGAGATGGAAGACATTTAAAAAAAAAACAAATCAGAGTTGAAGAATACAGTAAATGAAATGAAAAATGCTCAAGAAGGAATCAACAGTATATTAAAAGATGTAGAAGAATGGATCAGCTATCTGGAAGATAGAATAATGGAAAGCACTCAAGCTGAATAGCAGAAAGAAAAATGATTTTTAAGAATTAGGAGAAATTAAAGGTCCTCTGGGACAACATCAAAACATTATAACATTCACATTATAGGAGTCCTAGGAGAAGAGAGAGACAAAGGGTTGGAACACTATTCATAGAGATAATAACTGAAAACTTTTCTTATCTGGTGAAAGAGACAGCCAAGTCCAGGAAGCACAGAGCTCCAAACAAGATAAACCCAAGGAGGTCCATACCAAGACCCATAATAATTAAAGTGCCAAAGATTAAAGATAAAGAGAGAATGTTAACAGCAGCAAGAGAAAAGCAATGAATTACACATAAAGGACACCCCATAAGGCTATCAGATGATTTTTCAGCAGGAACTCTATGGGTCAGAAGGCAGTGGCATGATGTATTCAAAGTGCTAAAAGGAAAAAAAACCTACAACCAAGAATAATCTACCCAGCAAGGTTATCATTCAGAATGGAAGGGGAGATAAAGAACTTCTCAGATAAACAGGTTAAAGAGTTCACCACCACAAAGTCAGCTTAACAAGAAATGTTAAAGAGACTTCTTGAAGAGGAAAAGAAAGGCCAAAATAAAAAGTAAGAAAATTATGAAAGGAAAAAAAAAGATAAAACTGGGTAAAAGCAAACATAGATCAATCAAATAAAGCAAAAACAGATCAATAACATACAAAGCAGTATGAAGGTTAGTGGACAAAGTGGTAAAATAAATGATATCTGAAGAATTAGTTAAGGGAGTCACAAAATAAAAAGGTGTAAAACAAGGGATCATATATATAAATGTTGAGGAGGAGGAGTAAAAAATGTACTGTTGTTAGAATGTGTTCAGAATTAAGTGACCATCAACTTAGCATAGGTTGCTGTACATGTAGGATGTTATATATGAACAGTATGGTGACCACAAGCCAAAAACCTATAATAGATACGCAAAAAACAGAGAGGGAAATTCAACCCTAACCCTAAAGAAAGTTGTAGTGCAAAAGGGAAGAGAGGAAGAAACGACCAGAGAAGAATGATAAAAAAAACTAGGACACATTTAACAAAATGATAATGCATACATACTTATCAATAATTACTATATTATTACTCTGAATGTTCCAATCAAAAGACATAGGGTGACTGAATGGATAAAAAAACATGATCTATCTATTGCTGCTTTTAAGAGACTTATACACCTAAAGACACACATACAGACTGAAAGTGAAGGGATGGAAAAATATATTCCATGTCAATGAAAATTTTAAAAAAGCTGGGGTACCATACTTATATCAGACAAAATAGACATTAAAACAAAGACTGTAACAAGAGACAAGGACATTATATAATCATAAAGGGTCCAATCCAATAAGAAAATATTACAATTGGAAATATCTATTCAACAGCTATAAATATCTATTCAAATTATGTATTTAGGAGCACCTAAATATATAAAGCAAATATTAACAGACATAAAGGGAGAAATTGACAGTAATACAATAACAGTAAGGGGACTTAAACATCCCACTTACATCAGTGGATAGATTATTCAGACAGAAAAATCAATATGGAAACAGTGACTTTGAATGATACATTAGACAAGATGACCTAACAGATATATACAGAACATAAAGAGCAGAATACATACTCTTTTCAAGTGCACATGGAATATTCACCAGGATAGATCACATGTTAGGCCACAAAGTAAGGCACAATAATTTCAGAAGATTGAAACCATATCAATCATCTTTTCTGACCACAAGAGTATGAAACTGAAAATCAATCATAAGAAAAAACTGGAAAAAACACAAACACAAGGAGGCTAAACAACATGCTGTTAAAGAACCAATTGGTCAACAAAGATACAAAAGAGGAAATAAAAACATACCTGTAGACTAGTGAAAATAGAAACACAAATGGCTCAAAATCTTTGGGAAGCAACAGTTCTAAGAGAGAAGTTTATAGTGATACAGGCCTGCCTACTCAGGAAACAAGAAAAATGTCAAGTAAATGATCTAACTTGACGTATATAGGGAAAAGAAGAACAACAAAGCCCAAAGTTAGCAGAAGGAAGGAAATAATAATCAGAGCAGAAATAAATGGAATAAAGGACAAAAAGAAAAGGAGAAAGAAAAGATCAAAGAAACTAAGATTAGGTTCTTTGAAAAGCAAAACTGATAAATCTTCAGCTACTCATCAAGAAAAAAAAGAGGGAGGACTCAAAATCAGAAATGAAAGGGAAGTTACAACCCAAACCATAGAAATGCAGAGGATTATGAGATTATTATGAAAAACTATGTGCTGAAAAATTGGACAACCTAGAAGAAATGGATGAATTCCTAGAAATACTCAACATTCCAAGAATGAACCAGGAACAAATAGAGAATCTGAACAAACTTAATTACTAGTAATCAAATTGAGCTGGCAATCAAAAAACTCCCGAAAAACAAAAACGCAGGATCAGATGGCTTCAGGGGTGAGTTTTACCAAACATTTACAGAGGACTTAATACCTATCCTTCTTAAACTGTTCCAAAAATTTTGAAGAGGAAGGAATGCTTCCAAATCCATTTTAGGAAGCCCACATTACCCTGATATCAAAACCAGACAAAGACACTACAAAAAGAAAAAATTACAGCCCAATATCCCTGATGAATATAGATGCAAAAATCTTCAACAAGGTATTGGTGAACCAATTAAAAAAAAACATTAAAAGTGGGATTTATACCATGGATGCAAGGATGGTTCAACATCTGCAAATCAATCAATGTGATACACCACATTAACAAAAGGAAGGATTAAGACCATATGATAATCTCAGTAGATGCAGAAAAAGCACTTGAAAAAATTCAATATCCATTCATGATAAAAGCTCTCAACAAAGTAGGTAGAGAGGGAACATACCTCAACATAGTAAAGGCTATGTATGACAAACTCACAGCTAATATCATAATCAATGGTGAAAAGCTGAAAGCTGGTGAAAAGATGAAAACATACTCAGTGTTGCCTATTCTCATCAATTTTGTTCAACATAGTACTGGAAATCTCAGCCAAATCAATTGGACACTATTTTCATATGGCATGAGACTATTATAGAAGACCCTAAAGAGTCCACAAGAAAACTATTAGAACTAATAAATTAATTCATTACAGTTGCAGGATAAAAATCAATATACAGAAATCTGTTGCTTTTCTATATACTAATAAAAATCTATTAGAAAGAGAAATTAAGAAACAATGCCATTTACAATTGCATCAGTAAGCATAAAATACCTAGGAATAAATTTAACTAATGAAGTATTTTAAAGACCTGTGCTGTGAAACTATAAGGCATTGGTGAAAGAAACTGATGACACGAATAAATGGAAAGATTTTCCATGCTCATAGATGGGAAAAATATTGTTAAAATGGCCATCCTGCCCAAAGCAATCTCCAGACTCAATGCAATTCCTATCAAAATACCAAAGGCATTTTTCACAGAACTAAAGCAAATAATCCTAAAATTGTACTGAGCCACAAAGAACCTAAAAAGCCAAAGCAATCTTGAGGAAGAAGAACAAAGCTGAAGGTATCATTGGCCCTGATTTCAAACTATGCTGCAAAGCTTTATTGTACTGGCACAAAAATAGACCTATAGATCAATGGAACAAAATAGAGAGCCCAGAAATAAACCCACACTAACATGGTCAACTAATATATGATGAAGGAGGCAAGAATATATGAAAATACTGTCTCTTCTGTAAATGGTATTGGAAAATTGGACAGCTACATGCCAAAGAGTGAAACTGGACCACTGTCTTACACATACACAAAAATAAACTCAATATGGATTAAAGACCTAAATATAAGACGTGAAACCATAAAACTCCTAGAAGAAAACATAGGCAATAAACTCTTGAGCATCAGCATTAGTAAATATTTTTTCTGGATATGTCTCCCCAGACATGGGATACAAAAGCAAAAATAAACAAGTTAGAACTGCATCAAACTAAAAAGCTTCTGTACAGAAAAGGAAACCATTAACAAAATGAGAAGACATCCTACCAAGTGATGTATCTGATAAGGGACTAATATCCATCCAAAATACATAAAGAAAGCATATAACTCAATACACACACACACACACACACACACACACACACACACACACACACAGCCTGATTAAAAATCAGGAAAAGGACCTCAATGTACATTTTTCTAAAGAAGGCATATAGATGGACAACAGACCCATGAAAAGATGCTCAACTAATGATCAGGAAAGTGTACATCAGAACTACAATGAGATATCACTTTATGCCAATCAGATTTGATAGTATCAAAAAAAGACAAGAAATAACGTGTTGGGGAGGATGTGGAGAAAAAGGAGCCTGTTGGTGGAAATGGTAATTGGTGCAGCCACTTTGGGAAATGGTATGGAGTTTTCTAAAAAAATTAAAAATGGAAATACCACATGACCCAGAAATTCTACTTCTGAGTATTTAACCAAAGAAAAAAATATCACTAATTCAAAAAGATATATATGCCCTTATGTTTATTGCAATATTATTTACAATAGCCGTGATAAGGAAACAGCCTAAGTGTCCATCAAAAGATGAACAGATAAAGAAGTCATGGTATATATATTCAATGAACTATCACTCAGCCATTAAAAGAATTAAATCTTGCCAATTGTGAGAACATAGATGGATCTGGGGTGTTATGTTAGGTGAAAAGTCAGACAGAGAAAGACAAATACCATATGATCTCACCTAGGTGTGTAATCTAAAAAAAATTAAAAACAAACATACAAACAAAACAAAAATATCTTCATAAATACAGAGAACAAACTGGTGGTTGCCTAGGGAGGAAGGTAGGGGGGCAGGTGAAATAAGTAAAGGGGATAATGAGGTACAAACTTCTAATTATGAAATACGTGAATCATGGGGATGAAAAGTACATATAATCAAGAATATTATAATATCTTTGTATGATGACAGTAACTATACTTATTATGGTGAGCATTTCAAAATGTATATGTTTTTTGAATCACTCTGATACATGCCTCAAACTGATATAATATTGTATATCAACTATACTTCAATAAAAATATTTTTTTGAGAGCTTCTGTCACTTTCCCAGAAAAGGGCACTACTGAGCCATTTTGAACAGAGTGTGCCTTTTGATGTATTCAGAGATGGTTGTAAACTTCAGTCTGTTAGTAACCTGTGGGATTCATTTTTAGGATGGCTAGACATGGGTACTGGTTCAATACAGAGCTTTAAACAGAATTTTACATATTGAAACAATTGATACTATTACAAGAACTATATTCACCACCATGCCTCATTAGCACCTTGGCCTATGTTACAGCACTCCTAGACGATGTTTGGAAATCTCACACTTCTTCTTGCCAGTACAAATACCATATACTTTGCCCATGAACTAAAGTTTTGGATTCATATGGAAAAAATAAGCTTAGGTGTGTCTCTTTTCTCTTAACTGCTAAAGGTTTTAAAGAAATATTCCACATAACAACTGTTTTGCATTCACTATTGGGTTATGTAGTATTTGTGAAGGGTAGGATATTGAGTTTGAGATGTGCATCTGTTAAAATGGAAATTTTGACTGCTATAAGTTAAATTTCTTGGAAAGAAATATAGCAAAGAAATTTAGGAGAGAGTGAAAGTCCCTTTCCCCTTGTAAACCTAAAAGAAAGATTTCTGGACTTTTTCAAAATGCAAGTCTTTTCTGGCTCAAATTGCCCCATTGAATGGAGGTAAATGTTGTCTTTTCAATCGCTGTGGTATTCAGATTCTCTGTTTAACATATGTATCTTGTGATATCACAAATCCTGAAATATATTTAGTTGATTATGTTAGTTGATTATTTTATTCCTGATTAACAGAATATATATTTCTGTTTATGATTTAGGCAGCGCTAGTCATCAGAGTCTATGACACTACCAACCTTTTCTTTGTCTAAGCCTTTGGGAATTGAAGGGATAAGGGGATATCCTGACATCCCTTCAGTGTTTCTGAGAGGGCATATGGCATTCATAGAAAGAATAGGAGCTTCAGATTATAGTTTCATCATTTTTCAGTTATGTGAATTTGGGCAAGTTACTTAACATCTCTAAGTCTCAGGTCCCTCATTTTAAAATTAACCCTGCAGTGCTGTTGTGAGGAGTTAATAACATTATATATACATAATGGCTAATGAATTGAATTGCCTGGCATATGGCAGGTACTCAAATAATGGTAGCCATTATTTTCAGTATTCTTGATTCATTTAATTTGCAGTATCACTTTACTTTCTTTTATATGACATTTGAATCCAGGAAAGAAGTATTTGGGAAAGTCAGTCAATAGTGGGCATTAATAAACCAATATCTGAAGTACATGGTATGGTGTTTCTTCCTTCTAAGAATCTGAAAACATTGCTGAAGGAAAAGGATAGCATTCCTCTAAAAGTTCCACGAACATACTTATGGCTATCCAAAATAAGATTATCCTTTGTTTTTTTCCTGAGAGAAAGTTACTCCTACAATGATTTTAAAACCATCTTCATTAGAAAACCAAGCTCCAGTTTTAAATGGGTGTGTATGATCGTCTTTGTCTTTGTGGCAGAGTAGAAGCACACTGGATTAGAAGTCATGAGGTTACCACTCTCTTTCTTCCTTGTTTAGCAGTCTGGGAGAAATCATTTAGCATTTCTGCATTTCAGATGGTTCATGTGTGAAAGGGTATTTGAGGGTTCTCTGGTTGTAAGCGATAGACACTGGCTCTGGTTAGCTTAGGCAAAATAAAATTTATTGGAATGGTGTGGGGAACACAAAGAATTGAAGGAGGACTGAAAAAAAAACAGGATTGGAAATGGGGGAGTAGTTAAGACATCTCCAGAAGGTTGGAGAATTCCCATAGGGCTTGTAGCAGGAAGAATATGATCTGGGTTCCACTGTTGAAATGTAAAGCTCTAAATATTTCCAGTGTCTTTGTTCCTCTGCTCAAGATTCAAATTTACAGAAGGGACCCAAAGGTCTGGCCTAACTTGACTAACATACCAGTTTCTAGGAAAGGGGTAAGCTTCTGATCCCAGTTCCATGCCTATATCCAGAGGGTAAGGGACAAATTCTCAAAAGGAAACAGCACTCTGGGAAATAAAAGTAAATCTTGGGTTGCAAGAAAACAACAGATGTCAACAACACTGAGGATCATAAATGATGCTGCTTTTCCTACATTTTGTAAATATTACATTATGTGCCATAGGTGGTATTGCTATATAAAGTCTAATGCTCTGAACACTATTATTATTTATTCCTTGTGGATTTTGTCCAGTATAATCAGTTGCTATAGACCTTCAATGTGTGACTGACCCAGCAATCATGTTGTTACTTCTGAGCAGCATTTTATTCCTATACATAATTATACATTTAAAAAATTAAAAGCTTAAGTATAATTATGGAGACCAACCTTTTTAATGAAAATCATTCTGTATTTGAGAATCAGAACTCCAGCTAACCTTATTGAGAGCTAAGGTATCCATCAAAAGTGAATAAATTCTTTGTTAGATTTTAAAGAATGAACGTTGTTAAATGACAAGCCTGCTCATTAAAAATATTGTCAGTGACTCAGGTGGGAATGTTTTCATGTTGTTAATAATAGACTTACTTCTTGAATCAGATATATTAATAGGATTTGTACAAATGGTACTTAAAAAGTTTTTTATTTGTAATGTCCAAATGAGTATTCCAGAGATTGCCTTCAATAAGAGACTTTTTTTTTAATTAGTGTGAAGACAAAAATATTACATAGGACAACATTTTATTATGAGTATAAAATGTTTCAGTAGTTTATTAGGAAATTCAGTAGCCATGTTCTTTACTTTTTTAAAAAATTCAGATTCTATTTTGATCTAGTGATAAAATGAAATAAAAATAAGATACAGGAAATAGGAAGTCTGTTAGTGTTTACTTCATTATACAGAGTCGTGAAGATTGGAATGATTAATATGCTTGACTCAACCCAGGCATGTATATTCAAACTCTAAGCAAACTCCAGATTACTCAGTTATTGGAAATTTGAGAATAACACTTCTGAATGCATGTTTTTATTGAAACAGGAGGGCCCTAATTTTGTGGGGACTTTAACAAAGGCCTTAAGAGAAAGAGAAGTAAGTAAGTTATATTCCTAAGATTCCATGGACAGATGCACTGATTTTATAAAAGTCTGGAAAATGATCAAAATTCATTTGTTTCCATTAAGAATAAATTGATTTTCCTTGGACTATTAGAACATTTTTTTTAGTGCTGTTGGGACTTTACTATTTTAACTGTTTTGATATGTGAGTGGAAGACATTAGTTTACATAATCAGATTCATTCCTGTTTTTTTATAGGCAACATGTATAATTTTATATTATGCTACATGTTGATTTTTGGTTAAATGAATAATTAAACCTATTTCCCACTCAGTTTAAGCTACTTTTGCATGGGATAAATTGCATAGGATTTTGGAAGCCTTCTTTAAAATTATATAATTCCTTATTAATTGAATGCTTGTAAAGATGAATTGATGTGGAAATTTAAAAAATTTAAAACATTTGTTTTGCCTGATGAGAAAGCAAGAAAGAACAATACTTGTTGACTATAGAAGATATTAAAAAGTTTGGAAAAGAAAATGTCACCCATAATCATGTCACTCAGAAACAATTGCCGTTATTGTTTTGAAGTATTCAGAATTCTAATTTTCAATTGAGTTTTTCTCTCTCTATATCTATTTTTTAAAGTATAGTTTTGTCTTTTGTTTCAACATGAACAGACCTCATCTGTATACTTTATTCAGAAGCTGAATAATTAATAAATGATTGAAAAATGTAAAAGGACATTGTACTTAGAAAATTTAGAGGGGTGTGTATCCATTAGATTGCCTAATCCTGCTATCATAGAATACATAGCCAAATATTATCATTGACTTTTACTGTATTGTATTTTATCAAGTTTTATTTCACTTTCAGATATATTTCTAACATCTTCCATAGGTAGGCTTTTATGATCTAATAAATAGGCTTTTCCTAATATTTATATTCAGTTATTTTAAGCCTTATTCTCTTATCCTAAAGTCAAATTACTAAGCATTATTTTAAAAACTATAAAATGTGAGTGATTGAATAGAATGCTGATTTGGAAATTCCATACTATTTCCAGTATTGATTGTAAAGCAAGGCTATAGTTTTAACAAGATGTTTTTGTCTCTTCTGGAAATAATAAATGTCTTTTAGCAGATCTTGGGAAGAGAACTTTAGAAAATGTTACCGAACTTTATATTTTTATTTCCACTTTTCTGCTATTCACTACTGTTCATTTAACACACGTTATATATTTTTATTTTTCTAAAAAAGTGTATAGTTTGCATTGCTAACCTCTTCCCATAGAAGACAAAGACCTTTACATTTTAGAACATCCTCTGATCTCTTGATCTAGCCATCAATTCCCATCTCCCTTATTATTTTCTGGAATTCTAGTTCTCATTTCTTTTTAAGCAATCAATATTTTGGATAATTCAGCATTTTTTGCTGACTTATTTGCTCACCATTGTTCTTTGCATCTCTTTTGTTCCCCACCCCTTGCCCCAGGTTGAAGTGTATAGTTTAATACTTCTTTCAGCAGTAACTCATGGATAGTTAGCTTTTTTAGTTCTTGTATCTCAGAAATATCTTTCTCTTGCCCTCTCTTGAATGATGGTTTGACTAGATATGGAATTCTGGCTCAGTTACTTTTCCTTGGCATTTCAAAGACATTTCTCCATTATTTTCTAGCAACTCTGGTTGTTGAGTAGACAACTCTGTTATTCTGATTATTCCTTTCTTGGGTAATCTTGTATTTTCTTCTCCAAAAGCTTTTAAGGTTTTTCTTGTTATCCTTGATCTTTTGAAGTTTCACTACAGTGTCTCTGGGTTTGGATTTTTCCTTGTTGATATGGCTTGTGACTTTTTCATGTCTTTTATTTTTTTGATTCTGGAAAACTTCCAGTCATGATTTCTTCAAATATTGCCTCTTCTGTTCTCTCACATCTTTTAACTTCTCTTTATTTAAATCTCTTTATCTCTTTATGTTCTGTGAGATTTATTCAGTCACAGCATTGAGTTCACTAATTTTCTTTTTAGCTCTATCTAGTTTACTCTGTAGCCCAGATATTGGACTTTTTATTTAATGTTTTTCATAACTATTGTTCTATTTTATAACCTGCTTTTGGGTCATTGATGCTAATCCTTTTCCTTTTTGCGAATTTTAAACATCACTATTTAAAAGTCCTTTTCAGATTACATAGTTATTTCTATTTCTTTGCATGAGTTCCTTTCTTCTGTTTGGCTTATCTTTTACAGTGCTGATTTTATTTTGTGAATTTATGTTTTAAGAGCTCATTTTCCATGGGGATTTTCTTCAACACATTCCTTCCTGTACAGCAACTCAGCAGTTGCCTTAGTTGCACTAGGTCTTGTGTGATAATGTTAATAAAAAGGTTTAACCTGTGTTCAGAGGTTGGAAATGCAGTTATAACTCTAAATTCATGCAGGGTGCTTGGTTCTAATGTGGGACATGTTCAGGCCCTTTCTTATATGAACACTGAAACACAATCCCTGCTGTTCACTTTTGGCTGTAACCCAGACAAAGATTTCCTTTTCTTTTATAGGCCATGGAAAACTTCTGTCTTGCTTATGAACAGGATTGCACTTTCACATGTTTTAAAAATAGTTACCCATTACTTCTCATTGTTTAAATAGGGGCAGTTTTGGCATGTTTTTATGCTCCTATTTTGATCTGTTATCTATCATGGAATTTAAAAATAAATTTTATTTTGGGTAGACATTTTCCATAAATGTAAAATTTGCTTTTACCAAATCTTTATTAATTTGGGACAGATATGTTCAAATTACATGTAACTGAAATGGAAGAAGTAATTGAGAATATTGGGGTAAATTGTGCATTTTGTCATCCTCCTTAGATTAAACATTATTGAAAAATCAACAAAGTGAAGATTCATAAGATCCTAAAGAATAGAAATAAAGCATATATTCAGTTGAGGTGTGAAGGAGTTCTTAAAAATCTAGAGAAGATGTAAAATAGTAACTCAATTTTTTCAGCTGATATACCCATTATATTCAAATATTTCTGAGACCACAAACAGAATACATGAGGAAACTTGGCTTAAGACACCAAACAAAACAAATTACTCTTTTACACTTTATTCAATAAATAAACAAGCTAGTTAATAAAAATCTTCATATGGAATTCTTGTATTCACTCAGCAAACACATTGTCCTCATATGAGTTGAAGTTGAACTTTATTAAGACATAATGGGGAACCATTGGAATGTCTGAAATGTGAGGAGATACAATCAGAATTATCCTTTAAGATGTTTAATTTGGCAAAGGTATGCAAGATGAATTGAAACAGAAAAACTGAAGATTTGGAGAGCTAGTTAGTGGGCGACTGCAAAAGAAGCATTGGAAGTAAATGATAAGGACCTGGACTAGGTTGTGGTAGTAGTAGTAGAAAGAGCAGCAAAGCAAGGAAACAGTCAGTAGGGCTTGGTTACTGACTGTGTGTGGGAAGGGAAGTAGGGAGGCAGGAAAAGTCAAATATGAATTGGGGGATGGGGAGAACAATGCTTCCATGAAAGAAATCACAAAATCAGACTGCAAGGGATTAAGGGCATAAAGATTCTGCCCATTTTAACAAGATGTGAATTTATAGACTTGTTTTTTTTTCAGGGGGGAACACTGGCAGTGAAAAAGAGAGAAATAAGGTAGTAGTTTTCATAAATAGAAGTCTGAAATAGTTCTTAAAATTTATGTATGATTGGCTGTGTTTTATGGAATATAATCTATTTTATGTGGGGCACAGGAAATTTTTTCAGTAGTCATCACAGTTGCCTGTAAATATTTATTGTTCATTACTATATATTTAGGAAACTGAATCAAGGAAAGGCCTTTATGTTCCTTCTGATTGTCATATGATTTGGATTTTCCACTGAAGTTCAACCAAAAGTCAGCTTGGGATCTAAAGAATGAACCAAGACATGGAAATGCTTAGGGCCAGCCATGTTCTAGGGAAGGCTTTGTGATGCAGATGGAATCAGATACTGAATGAAAGAATTTGGAGTCATTGCAAGGTTATCTCTAGCCTGAGGGGAAATGGTCAGTCAGGAAGGGCACCTGGCACAAGAAGCGAGAGCGGCAGCTTGCCGATAACCCTCAGAAGAGCGGCACTCTCTTTAAGGAAGTAACAGAATCAGCTTCCTGCAAAAACACGTTTATTTGACAATTCTCTTGGTCTCAGATGAGGTATGGATAATGGTGATTCTGAAAAAAAGAAAAATGATAGTTAGAGCAAATCCCTCTTTTAAGTTACAAATACCACAAATATTTTATAACTGAAGCCCTCAGCCAAGGGATACTGACAGTTGCCATATGCACGTCTGGTTCTAACATGGGAATATGTTTCCAGAGATGGGTGTGGTGTCTCTCTCCAAGGGAATCTTGAAGGCTTATAGAGGTGACTGCCCATCTGCTGCATTCCAGTCGACTCCTGCTAGTCTCTGCAGATTTCTGACATGTTTTCAGTGGTGAGATTTTCTGCCATTGGCCATGACAGCATTTTCTTCGCTTTCTGCTTTTCTCATAACCCCTGAGCTTTATCTTATTTTAAGAGGCATTCATATCATAACTGCATATCCAAGTGAATAGACTGTGTGTCCCCATGTACTTTCCGTGCTCATAATTTGCAACTATAGTCAATTCCTTTTCTGACCGTGTCATTATGCTTACTATGTGTCAGGCACTATTCTCATGAAACACTCACATAAGTTCTTTTATTGTATCAGAGGCTCAAAGAGGAGTCCCACCTTGCTGAAAGTTCCCAGCTTATAAGTGGCTAGCCACCAGTCACTGTCACAGTGTCATGCTGCCTCCCATAAGTTTAACCTGGCTAATGGTTTCAAAATTGAAGAGCTTCAGTGAATATACTATTCAAACTACCAATATATTCAGGATTGGGCCACTTACCCTTATTTAGGAAATCCACAGAAAGAATGACTATTGGAGATCTGATGGACATACCCTAGTCTTTCCATCTTTCATGGGTACTTCTTTCACAGAAGCACTCCTTTACAATTAAAAAGCTATTTCCACTTAAGAAACAGTCAACCTTTGAAAAATGTAGTCTCCTCTCTATTCCTTAAAAGAAGCAGGCCTTAGGTGGGCACTAAAAAGACATCCATGTAAAATACACTCTAATTGTTGCTTAGAGTATTTTAATGTGGTGTGTTCAGAAAAAAATTACAAAGGAATAAAGGTTTAAGTGAATATTATATTTGCATTGGAAGTTCCCATACAATGAACTATCCTCCACTATCCCTGCCCTCCCCACATATACATTTATAGTCTGTTGTGATGAGATTCTACCTTTTCTACTGCCCAGGCTTATCAAAGCCATAAACCGGTCACATAATTCACAGAAGCTTAAAGATACGTGGAGAACTTGGATAGGGTCCAGAGGAGAGCAATGAAAATGATTAATGGCTTGGAAAACAGCACTGATGAAAAAAGATGAATGGAATCAGGATTACTGGTATTGAGAAGGTTTAGAGGTGACTTAATAACTGTCCTCAATTGTATGAAGGACTACTGAGAGAAGCAAGAGTCTTCCAGATTCATCTCATAGGTGGAGAAAAGTGACTAAAGTACGACAAGGATAACCTAGATGTGTGTTTCAAATGGGATTCTTTTCTCTGTCCTCACTATTGTCATTTATCAACTCTCTTCCATTCCTTCTATTATCATTATTGTTTTTTAATGAGAAGGTTGGAAGAGAATGGCATCTTAGGTGGAACAATTTAATATATAAAGAAAAGTTTCCTTCCCAGTAAGGCAGTGATTCTCTATTGAAAGTTTGGAGGAGTAAGAGAATCAGTGCCACATGGCGCCTTCACAAGCTACAGATGCTCTAGATGCATCCCTATACTCTACCTTCCTGTAAAGAATGACTTCTTTAAAATATGATGCTCTCACTTATTTAACACCGGTAAGTGACAGGAGGAAGACCTTCATAAAACTTTGGTGATGAGTATACTCGGGGTGCTCTGATTAGCTGGCCATTAGTTAAGGGCTACTTTATTGCGTTGCTTATCTTTGAGGATGTTTTGAAAAGATTTTTTTATCAGTTCCCCTGCTTTAATAGTGTCCTCAGCAATTAGAACTTATCACATCTGACTTTATGAGAAGCATTCTTGCAGCACAGAGTAGATGGGATTCCATGGAGTGAGGCAGAGAAATGGCTTGGTATTTGGGGCAGCGTTAGGCCTTTGGGAGCTTGAGAGGAAGAGGTGGGCAGCTTAAACTGTCAATCTGTTAATCTTGCCAATAGGCTTACTCTCAAAAATTCATCATTAAAAATCACAAGAACAAAATCACTTAAAATGAAATGTTCCTTTTGGTTTAAGAACTGCTATGAATCTCCATGTTTTACATTTTAAAGAGGAGGAAATAAAATACAAGGAAGGCAGAGAAGATGATGACATGGTCAGTAGTCAAGGTTTGTGTAAGAATGCTGTATAGCTATAACAACTGTTTTCTCTCAAAAGCTCCACCTCTTTGGTCTGTCTCAAACTTCCCACCTACCATCAGAGATAACTGGGGCATAAATCTGTATTCTCCCCTACCGTTTAAGGCTATGGGTACTTTGATTAATTTAACCACATGTTACTGTCAGGCTGAACACATTCATCTTCTGTTTCAAAGTGTATACTCGTCAATCCCTCTATCGTTCCATCCCTTCAGGCCTTATTTCATCATGTTTAAGGAGAGTCCTTCCTGCCTGTCTTTATCTTGTTAGGCTCTCAACGGCTTAAGTTGAATCTTCATTCTTCCATTCTGTCTGTCAAGCCTTCTTTAACACGCTCTCTCACTCCCCTATTCATAAAAAAATGTCAGGGCTGCTCCTGTTTCACACAGCATTATATGCACAGTCAAATGTTACTACAGATTAAATCATTTTCCATAGGAGAAGCTTACCCAGCATATGTTTTTTTCAGAGTACGCTACACTGCTCAAAGCAGAGAGTTCATCATCACATTCTCAGAGCTGCTAAGTGAAGGCGGCGGCTCTGTGGTTTTGTTACTGGTGGGAGCCCCTGGGGATGTCTGAGAAGGGAGACGCACCGTTAGGTCTTGTGAGAAATTGGAAGTTCAATTATTCATTTCAAAGATGAGGAAAATAAAATGACATAGCACTGCACAGATATTTAGAATCAAATTTTATAAGACATGCTGCTTGATCAAATAAACCACAACTTAGAATGTAACTGTGAGCTCTGTGTTTGAGCACCAGTGCTTGGTACTCAGCAGATGCTCAAATGTCCTTTGGAACGAATGAATGAATCGCATGGTATGGTTGGAGGCAAAGGAAAAATAGACATATGTGAAAGTTTCAATGCTAGAACAGCAGGATTGCACTTTGTTCTATTATTTTCTATTTGAATATGAAAAGAGAGATAGGTATACTTAATACTTATGCTTCTGAATTTGGATTCATTTTAGTGGTTACTCCATTTACTATTGTTTCTCCAATGAAAGTATTATAGTTAGGTAGTGTATTAGTTAGGTAATGTATTAAACACATCTATGTTAAATAGCTATGTTTAACATGATATTTTACATCATTTTGTGACCCTGTGCTTATCACAAGTAATTTTATATTTCCTACTACTTAGAGTGAAAATAAATCAAAAGCAGAGATTTTTATATGTGATTTCTCAGTAGTACTCAGAATTACCTTCTGGGGATGGCAAGTCCTGAGACGGGATAAACCTGCTTGCCTTTGGAATTGGGCATAGGAGTGAATAGAAAAAGGGCCTATTTATTCAAAAGGCTGTGCTGTCACACAGTTGATTTGAATGATGTTGTCACTGAATTGATTGACTAAGCTGCATTTTGCTTTTCAATAAGAGCTAATTCTTTCTTACCTCCCAGCTTCCTCTCACCCTCCACTTGGCTGCAAAATCCCAGTAGCCTCATATCTATGTTCAACATTATCTTCCTTTAAAACTCTTTTAGAAGTCAGTGGGGTCATGTCACTGACTAGAAAACTGAGAGCATGTCTGTGCTGAGGAGAATTCAAGACAATGATATTAATGTACCAAACTTGAAAAGATTAAAAAAATTGTTTTTTAAGCTGCTAATCTCAAATAAAAGAATTTTTCTGATATTTAAATATGCCCTGTTCATGTTTTACTGAGTTAAACAAAAATGAACAAGGGAAGGCATAGCAAAAGTGGATGGATTTATATTACTTCTTGAACCTGCAAGAGCAGTAACTTTTTGTAATTGGCAATCGATGAACTGAGGAGGTTCATAACATATTGTTCATTCAGTCTCGGACAGCTTGTGTTTCTTACTGGAACATGCAACTGGAAGAATTGATGTAAAAACTGAAAAATTTCATGTAATCCTTGAAATCTACTTGAGGTCACTACAAATGTCTTGTCCTAATGCAAGTTTTGTCGATAATTTAGGCTCAGGCTGGTAATTGAATGCGAAGTATGTTCCTGAGACAGGTGGTCCACAAATATTGGTTTGTGGTCTCTTCCTATTGATTAGGAAGTTTTCACTGTTCTGAGGGAAAATGAGAAAGATGAGAAAAATGTATTTACTCATGAAGACAAACTGATTTGACTTAAAAAAAGACTTGTTTATTCTAAGGTTATTTAAAAATCTTTCTGTTACTGTGCTTTTTCTTTCGTGAAATGACCTTAGGTGTGTATGTGTATAAAATCTGCCTATTTTAATTACTGATATTGGAAGTGCTGGTCTGGAAATCACCACCCTAGAGGCTTTTTCTAGCATCATCCTAAGACCACACCATTGAAACCTGGAGGAAACACCAGATTCTTTGGTTAGAATGATTCCCATGGGGGGATCAGCTTTGGACAGCAATTGTCTGTGGAGTGGCTCTAGGCCTGAGTCCAGGAAAGTGGGCAGTGTTTTGAAATGGAAATATCTGTCTTCTTTTTTCATGTTATATACTCTTAAAAATTCATTTTATTTTTAATTATGAATGTTTCAAGAGGATGAAAAAGAACAGGATAAAAATATCTATATACCCAGATACTAACATTTTGCATATTTGCCAATGAAGTTTCTTAAAAGAAATAAACAGAGAAAAACAAAATGTCAGAGAAGTAGGTAGAGGCTCACTCCTCTGATATCCTGGAGTTGGTGTGAAGTGTTTCCATGTTCATGTTTGCACTTTTGTATGTTCTGCCATAAACTATACAGATCTTTTGGTATGTTTTAAAAATGTACATAGGTGGTATTATACTGCACATATCACTCTTCAACCTGCTTTTTTCTCTCAGTATTTTGTATTTGAGATAAATCGATGCTGATAAACTTTCAAAACTTTATTCATTCTGACTGTTGTATAACATTACATTCTATGACTATACTAATTAATTTCTCTTCCTTAAAAAGAATTGGGTTGTTCCTGTTTTCTGCTATCATGAACAGTGCCATAATGAGCACCTCTTTTGGGTTGGTTGCCTGGTGTTCATATATGATAATTTTTCTAGGGTAAATACCTAGAAGAGAAATTGCTAGGTCATTTTTTATGTGCATCTCAAAGTTTGCCAGCTAATACTGGCTTGTGATTGCACATTTCACACTCCTGATAGCAGCGCCTAATTGGTGTGTTGTTTTGTTTTGTATTTGGGCACTAGGTAGGGTTGTAATTTTATCCTTTTTACATGTTACCTAAATGTTCTGAATCTATTTATTAAACCATTCATCTTTCCTCTGATCATCTACCAGATTTCCACAAATGCATGGGTCTGTTTCCAGGATCTGTGTTCTGTCATTTAGTCTCCATAACCTGATGCCACTAATGCTAATTGTTTGGAATGCTAGAGCTTTACCATAGTCTTGGTATTTGTGAGGTAAATCTTTTACCTTTCCTCCAACTGTCTGAGTCATCTATACTTCCATATACATTTTAGAATTAGTTTGTCAAGCATCACCAAAAAAATCCTGTTACATTTTTATTTAAATTGATTTGACTTGTCACTTTCTTCATCTGTTCTCAGGAATAGTTTTCTGTGAAATGGGATTACTGGTTACTTGAAGATTTATGTACTAGATTGATGTATTTTGGGAACCAGTTACATAGTACACTCAATTCAATTGCATACATACGTTCAATTTTTTAATGGTTATATTCAGATTTACTCTTTCTTCTTGCTCTTCTTCTTGAGTCCTTAGTAAGTTTAATAACTTCATTCAGTAAATTTTATTTTTCTAGGAAATTTTTCTTTTGGTTTTCAAATTTATTAGCACAAATTGTTCATAGTATTTGCTCAAGGTTTAAAAATCTCCTGTGTTTCTGTATGCCCCCTTTTAAATTACTAATGTTTTCACTTATGCCACTGTCTTTTTTATTAACCCCAATGTCAAAATTTATCTATTTTATTAGTTTTTCAGGTGTTTTCCTTTTTCTTTAAAAAAGCTTTTTAAAAAAAGCTTTTTTTTGTGTGTTTTTTTTTTTTACTTTGCTGGTCTTTTTCTAAATTTTTGAATTAAATTTTTTATTGGTTTTCATTTAGCTTTATTTCTAACATAAAAATTTAATCTTCTAATATTGGTTAAGCTGCTTTACACAAGTTTTGATATATAAATTTCTTAATTTTATTTAGTTTAAAATATTTAAAATATTTAGTTAAAATAATTAAATAAATATTAATTAGTTTAAAATAATAAGTAATTTCCAGTATGATTTCTCTTTTGACCCACATTATTTAATAGACTTTAAAATTTCTAAACATATGACTTTCATCATATTTTTGTTACTGATTTTTATTTTGCTGTGTTTTTTGTGGTTAAATGTGGCAAATTTTATAGGTGCTTCATATGAGCTGGAAAAATAATTTTTGGGTACAGACTTCTGTTAGATCAAACTTGTTAATCATGCTGTTTAAATCCTATGTATCCTCACTAATTTATAGGGTCTTCATTAACTATTGAGAAAGTGGGGTGAAACTTGCTGTTAAAATTGTGCAATTGTCATTTTATTTCTTTTAATTCTATCCACTTTTGCTTCATGTTTTTGGAGGTTAGGATATTAGGCACCTACAAATCAAATATGGTATCGTCCCAGTAAAGTTTTACATCTTTTATTTTGTAATGATTAGGGGAGAATGATTTTTGCTTAGATTATGAAGTCTGCTTTGTTTATGTTATTATGGCCACTCCAGCTTCTTTTGGTTATGTCTTTTTTCATCCACTTACTTCCAAACTATTTGAGTCATCTTCTTTTTTTCTTTTTAGGTATCTCCTGAACAACATGTAATTGGATTTTGTCTCTTAAATAAAGTCTGTTATTCTCTTTTTTCTAGTCCAATTATATCTATTGTGATTAGGGGTCTGTTTGGATTTCTTTCTTTCATCTTATTTTCTGTTTTGTATTTGTCCTCGGTTTGGCTTCTTTCTTCCTCCCTTGCTGTCTTTCCTCCTTCCTTCCCTCTCTCCCTTTTCCTTCCTTCCTTCCTTTCTCTTCTTCTTTTCCTTTTTTCCTGCTGTAGGATTGGCTGAATTTTCTTTCCCTATCTAATATATTCTTTGTTCTTTTAATAGGTACTAATAAATATTTAATGTGCATATAAAACAGTCTCACATTATACAATATTGACTCTCTGAAATGTGTGAGCACTGCAGAACATGTTAATGCATTTTTTTCCTGCTAGTCCCCAGATTACATGCTAATTGCTGTCCAAGGTTTTAGCTCCACCTTGTACATATGACTCCCAATGAAATGTTATTGATGCAATTAGTGATAATTTAGATTTGTACATGTTATTTGTCAATATATTTTCTCACCATTGTTCCTTATCCTATTACTTCCTCCTGGGTTCATATGATTTTTCTTGAGTATATTCATTGGTATTCTTTTAGCAATGTTCTGTCAGTAGTAAATTTTCTTTATCTGTCTGAAAATTTCTTTATTTTACTCTTGGTTTTAAATAACAATTTTTCAGACCATACAGTGCAAGGTTGACAGTTATTTCCTCTCAGCACACTGACTATATTATTCCTTTTTTTTTAAAGCTTCTGTTGTTGAGGAGGTTGCTGTCAGTTCATTGTAGTTACTCTGTAGTGATCTACATTTTTAACTTTCTCTCTACTCTTTGTCTTTGGTGTTTCATAGTTTTACTAAAACGTGGCTCAATGTGGAGTTATTTTTATTTTTTCTATATGGGTCTTCTAGAGATTCTTGAATCTGACAGTTCATGTATTTTATGAATCCTGGAAAATTCTCAGCCATCTTTTCAAATGTCTTTTAACAAATTTTGGAAGCTTGAGTCCTATATTGGATCATTTTATTCTGTCTTTGATATCTCGTAACTTTTCTCTTATGTTTCTCACTTCAACTCTGTGATTGATTGGGGGAATTTCCTGAGGTCTATATTGCACTGCATCCTATTCTATTCTATTCTTTTCATTTCTTTCCAATCTGCTATTTAATTTACTTATTGATGTTTTCCTTATAGTAGCTATATTTTCAAAATCAAGAAATTCTGTTTGCTCTTTAAAAAAATGTCTTTAAAAATATCTTGTTTCTTTCTTTTGGTTTTAGAGTCTTACTTTACATTTTTAATTATTAAATAAATTTATTTTATAGTCTCTATCAGATTATTCTACAGGTTTGTCAGTTTATATCTAATCCTGAATTTCCTTTTGTCTGCTTATTCTCTTTCCTGAAGGAATATGTCTTTATACATTTTACTATTTGGGGCTATGAGCTCATGTTCACAAGACTTTATCTGAAGGAATCTTGTAGAGTCTATATTTAGATTATGTTGTATTAAAGCAGTTCCATATTTGTTTCTGCTGTTTGGGAATTCTAGACTGATTCGTATTTGATCTAATAAGACTATTCCTCATTCTCTATTCCAAGCCTAAATTTCAGGAGATAAGTTTTTTTCTTTTTATAACTCAGATCTGTTAGTTGTCTCTTCTCCACTGGATGATCAAAAAATATTTTCAACAGATCTTTATGTATTCAGGTCATTTTCTTCCATATACCATTGACACTGATGTCAAATTATCTTTCTTAAAGGAGATTCTGATCATATTAATACTTCAAAGGCTTACCATGAATGTACAGAACAAACTCCAGCCAGGTGGAAAGACCTGACCTTTGCTTTGTCTTTTCTGACCTCAACTCTCATGTTTCTCTCATAGATATTTTGTGTCTAAGCTGAAGAACTCGTAATTTCTGGAATATATCCTGAGCTCTCTTGTTTCAATGCTATTGCCTGTGATGCTTCATCATTAACTTCCCTCTTTTCCTTGGTTAGCATTTACGATTATTTAAGACTCAAATTAGGCATCTTAAAGAAGTGCTTTCAAGCTTCAGTTCAACATCATCTTGGTTTTTTGTATTTGTTCATGTTTAAAGATGTGTTAAAAAGCACAAAGGGAGAGTATGTCATATTGTATTCATAGGCTCTTTATATTTCCATACCGAAAGCCACGTTAGACTTGGTAATGTCTCTGGGAGAGCGGGTGTATATGTATTTGGAATAAGAATTGAACTTATGCTTTAGTTGAAGTTTCAAAGTCATGTCTGTTGGGGTATATTAGTGAAATATTACATATTTGTCATATTGTGTAATCTTGCCTTAGGAAGGTTTTGAAAAGTAAAGGAAGTGGCTCTGATTACACTGCCTCTTTAGTAAAGTAGGAGAATTGGATTTCCATTTTGCCTCTGGTACTAATTACCTGAGTATCTTCTTTCTTGCTTTGGTTTCCCTCTTTTTAGAGTGAATATATTGGATGAGATGATCTCCAAGTTTCTTTTCACCTCCCAAATCCTAGTGATTCAAAGGTGGTTTTATTGTAATCCACTCTAAGTTGCCATCACTTCTTTTTGGTTAGTAAATTTAAGACAATGAATGGTTCATCATTCTTAGCAAATATATAATGTTTAACATAAATTTGCATTTAAAATATTTTATGGAATATAAAGTATTCAGTTATATAAACAACCAATCAGAAAGTTCTGGCTAATACCAACTTTTGAAAGGCAAAGGCAGATGTTTTCAACCTTGTTTTAAATTAATATTTGAGTAGCAATGCCAATCAGCAATGCAGTGCTTCAGGAATGTGGACTCCCTGTGTAATGTTAAATAGCTAATGTTTTTACAGTCTTAGTACTAGCTTTACTACAGATATTTCTGGGCTCAGATGCTATAAAGATCAATAACTTTTGATATGCTTGTCAATTTCTAGTGTTGATGAGCAATTTCTTTCAAGCAGCCTGTCTTCAAATGCTAGTATGCCTTCATAGGAAATAAAAAGTGCCATAGTTTCATACAAACCATCTACCTATTAGTACTATTTAATTATTTTTCCTGATTATTAACAGACATGACTCAATCCCTGAAAACTTCAATGAATTTGACCTAAATTTACTGTGTAAAAAACATTTGCTCTAAATTTTCATTGAGTTATTTATGTAAGTTAATAGCTTTTTGCATTTTATATCTTGAATGAGAAACTAGAATATTTATGATGCTTAAGTCATTAGAGTTGGGCAGGAGCATCTTTTTTAAGTGGAGAAGAATATTGGAAAGAAATAAATATCTTTTTGCTGAAATTTATGAAAATACACAGCTAATCAGTGATGATGTTTTATTTTTTTTCTCCTTGATTCTATTAACTACTGTCCTTCCTTGTTATTTTATATCTTTTGATTTTTTTCTTTGGTCTGCTTTTTTAACATTTCTTCTGTATTTGTTTCTTCCTTCTCTCCTCTTTTCTCTCTTGTTTTTAAATCCCTCTTTCTCCTTTCTTTTTCTATTCTTCATCCTTTTTTTCTCATATTATTTCTAGTGAATAACAGTGTGATATTTTACTATATCTACCTAATTCACCAGTAAGTGCAAGCAGATATAGGATTTATAAGCAAAGAAGTAAAATGTTGAATTGTAAGATAAAAGTAGTTACATTTTGTATATTAGACAAATTGAAGTAAAGTTAAGTAACAACAGTTCTTTCATATTCCTGGTGACTATACGGTGTATTTTTATTTCTATCAATTATATGAAACAATTCAGTGGTTTTTCACTCCATGTATTAATTTTGAACATAAATTGTTTTGCAAGACTATGTTTCTGTATGTTAAGTCGTAGTTTTGGCTGCTAGTCGAGTATACCATGAATTAATAATCATTTGATATTGACTTCAGTTAAGGTGAATACCAAGATTTATTGACTGAGTGGAAAATATGGACCAAAGTGAAACCTCTGTCAATATTTACTTACCTTTACAGGGACAATTAATCTTGATACTCATTGAAACAAGAAGTCAATATATGTATTGTTATGTACTTTTGGAGACTTCCATTAGAAATATTGGCAAGTTCCTAGTTCATGGCCATAGATTTAAAAGGCCTATCAATTAAAATGTTTTGGATCTTGAGAGCTAAACATGTAAAATATCACACTGTTATTCACTAGAAATAAGAAATCAAGAATCTTCTCAGAGCAGGGTTAATATGAATTCCTCTTTTCAGTTCAGCCTGTGCTTTTGTAGTAATACGAACTGCCAAGGAGACACCAATATGGACCACTTGATGAATGACTTTGTCTTGTTAGCGGATAGGTTGAATTCTCCTGTGAGACAGTTCCACAGTGCTCGTCTGGTGGTGAGGGATGCTGGTGAGTAATTCTCCCAGTGCATCTTAGTTTCTTCATGAGGGCTTCCTTTGTAAGCAGCCTCTGTCACTGGGAGAAGTACAGGCTGGGAGATTTGGATCCTTTGTTTATGAGGATATTTTTGGTTTGTTTTTTCTTCCCTTTTGGAATAAAATAGTCATGGAGGTAACAGAAACTTTTGCTTTACAATGACTAGAAATGTAATGAAGCACGTGATATGTATGTAAGACATATTAAAGTTGATTTCCAGTGAGAGAACATACTCCCTTTAGTCTATAAATTCCCTATTCGGAATATGATCGCAAGAATTGTATTTAAATTTCTCCTCCCTCAAAAAAACAACAACAAAAAGAACAAACAAAAACTATCACTTCAATTGCAGTTGAGGTAGAAATTTGAGATAGGATTTTAGAGTGATTGACTTTTACTTAGAGATAGGATTTTAGAGTGATTGACTTTTACTTAGGAAAGAATGAAACCTGCTTTCTCTGTATAAATTTAGTTGAAAAGCTTACATGCCACAATGTAGCATTCATTGCAGTATTTATTTAACAGAGATAAGAGATTGACCTGCTTAGGGAAATGTCCGAAAAGCTAGTGAAAGATACTGAACATGTGTATGTATATATATTTAATACCATAATATGAATATCATGCTATGTATGTTTTATAATATATGTAATATATCAATTATATATATTATATATATAAATTCACCACTGGGATAATATGATATTTATCATCATGTTTTTTGAATAGACAAATTGTATTCTAGATATTGTGAACAATTTTCAGGTTTTTTTGTAATGACCAATCTCAACATTGTCTCAGAGTTGTTTATAACAGTCAATATAACATAATGTAACATGCCAAGATATATAGCTGAAAGTTGTGAATTAGCTAATACCCATGAACAATCAACACATCAGTAAATTTGTGTTCAGTAAAGTTGTTTTTTTTAACTGACGTTTTCTGTTATCCGAGGGTAATGATTATCTGAGGGTTGGAATTTGCCTATTTTCATAAGGTTTAAGTGCTTTTCCTGGTTATAACAGATGTGTATTTGTTTCCTTGTTAATTTGTGAAGTACAGAAAAATCTTTTAAGAATTTGCACTATGTTTCTTAATGAGGATAGCAAGAAACAAAAAACAAAACAATAAAAAACACCAAATAAAAACAACCTCCACACCCAAAATGAATTTAGAAATACCAGGAATGATGCAGTCCTTCAAGGTATTGGTCACTGACATTTTGCAGACAGTAGCAGTAAAAAGCACACGCACACAAATACCCTCCTTCATCTTCCAGAGAGCAGTCTCCTGGAAAGGGCAGGCTAGCCTTTCTGCATGTGTTTCAGAAACAGCTTATCTCCTCCCCTTTTTTTAAGGATACCTCTTTGGGGAACAATACCTTTTCCACCAACCTGCACAGACAAGCAGAACACAGAAACAGTGAAGGGAGGCCCTTATACTGTGACTGGTGGAAGGAATATGGTCGGTGTGGGCTGTAAAGGCCACGTTTATATAAAGCCAAGGGGCTCTGGGTGAAGTGATTAAAGGATGAGAAAGAAAGTGGGAAGAGGGAAAGAAGATGGACAGGAATGGCTGCAGCAGTGGTGAGGGCAGAGAAGATGATCAGTGAGCTAAAGAGAAAGAGGGACAGTGGTGAAGGGACATGCTGGAAGGTGCAAGCAAACCGTTGGTCTGCACCTTAGAACCATCCTCCTAGAGGTAAAGAATCTTCCCTCCTACTGAGAAGGATCCCAGTAGTCCTTCAAGAATCCAGATCGCCATGTTGAAGGCAAACTAGAGGGTAAAGAGCAATAAATTGGGGTGGGGATTAGGATGAAGATATTCATGGAACAGGATATATAATAAAGAAACCCTTTAAATTAAAATAAAAGGAGGGGAGGCATTGCTTACCTGAAAAAATAGAATTAGATTTGAATTTTTCACATTTCTATTTTAGTCTTTGGCAACCTGCATCAAACCATCACCATGCTTTTTCGTGCCAACAGTTTAAAGTCATGACCCCATTTTGCCTGGAGGATGACCCCATTTTGCCTGGAGGATTGTCTTTATTTTGGGAAGTACATAGACATTGGAGTCAGACGGACTAGGATTCAGGCCTCTTGGTAGTATTCTGATATTGAAGAACTTACTCTCTCTTTTCTCAGTTATAGAAACAGGAGATTTAGCTGAAAAATTTTGGAGGATTAAATAAGACAGTGTATTAAAGTGTGCCTAGCACAGTGCCTAGCACGGCCGTAGTGTGCACAGCTGTGTTAGTTGCCTCCTGCAAGGAGAAGAGCTTTTGAAGTCCCTATAAGCGAAGGTCATAAAAATTAAGAAAACATTAGGGTGATATGATTTTTAGTAGCTATATCATTAAATGTGCCTGTCTTCTAAATTTGAATCAGGCAGAGTTTTCTTTTGAGGTAACAGAAAATGTGAAACTGAGATTATATCATCCACAATGTTCTTGCTGCTCGGATACATTGGTGCCTATCTGCCCTGCTTCAGCTGCAGTGCGCTCTC